>NC_051180.1:148234143-148349143 GCF_013339695.2 Rhipicephalus sanguineus
CGGCGCTATTGCGTGAATGTGGTAGGTTGCGCCCTCAGCTGCTCCGACTCGTTGGACAACGTGGAGGCGTGCGTGCTGTCGCAGGCAGCGAAGTCGTTGACACAGAAGAAAATCCAGGACTATATTGTTCCAAAGGGGCACGCAAGTAAGCCACCATATTAATAAAGTACTTTTCTCATTGTTATGTGCCTTTGTGTCAAAATCCTATAGCGGGCCTATATCGAATTATGCCATATATCGATCTAATAAACGTTTTATGGCGAGTTCGATATACCCGGGTTCGACTGTACTTAAATTTTCTTTTCAAATTTTCCATGTTTCTCAACTCTATGATTTCCTGGCTCACACTCCCCACCCCTCCCCATAAAAATCTTATCAGAGGGGTTCAAGAAGGCAGGACAAATGGTGCCAAGTCTAGCTCACCGAAATAGCCGAAAGAAGTCCGACGATTCCACCATTGTCCGAACGCTGGAGTAAATTGTCTCCTTGTCAAAGTCCGTGAGAAATCCCCTGTGCTTTTCAGCCATGTGTATCGTCGTGGCAGGCCCATACTCATGCAGATTGCACTGGTGGAAACAAGCAGCAAAGCAAGCATTCAAGTAGCCAGCAATACACAATGTACATCGCCAAAGGATTCGCTCGCGTGCTAATTGCTACACTATCTTCGGTACCAGGCCAGCCAGCTTAGACAACACCCATCTATGTCTTTTGCGCATTTCGTGTCCCATTTTTCACACTGTAAACCTTGTACTGAAGATCATGTAAATCACAGCCACACATAATTTACCACACATATTTGTCTTTAACCACCAAGCATCATAGAGTACTCATGACAGTGTTATCCTGAGGAGCTGCTACATCTTTGGGCAATACAGTTTGAATCACACTTCTCCAGCGCAGTTGAGCACGCAACTGTGGACACTGGCTTAGCTACAAGCTTCAGTTCATGCTTTAATTAAAGCACGACTATGTCTAGTATCATTACAGCGTTGGCCTCTGCATAATTTTATGCGCATACGCACAGACAAAAAACAGAGGCTGTGGCCAACTGACCCCTTTAGACAAGTGTAATTCAGACTGTACTTGATAGTCCCATTGTAGCCACATTACCTTCATTTGTCGATTGGTAAAGCAATGCTGTCACTAATATACACGTTTTAGAGATGCTGAAGCATTGGTCTGCCACTGTAACCGAGATTGTCATTTGCCTTTCGTAGTAAGCACACACACGACTGCCCTTGATGTCACAGCATTGTAATTTTACTGGCTACAGACACAGACTGTTAAGAAATTTAACATTTTTCTCAGAACCCACAGCTCATGAGCTTGCTGCAATGACTGCCACATCCAAGACTCGAGAGTTACTTACGATGACAAGGACAAATGACACATGGTATGCCAACGTGTCGAGGACCAGGATTGCTTCACGAATTTCAGCACTGATGTTACTATCCACGAGCCTGAAAAAAACAAAAAAAAACATACACTTCAGAACCGGCTGAGCAGTGTTGAGGAGGAAACATGTAAAGACAAGCCTGCATCAGTGGTATTGATATAATATTCGGACAAAAACAGGGATGATGAAAATATAGAGAAAAGCGCAGTCTGTCAACTGAAGGTTTATTATTAACGGATAATATATATACTATATGATGAAAACATAGAGAAAGAGCGAAAAAATACAAACCAAGCAAGTTAGTGGCGATAAACAAAAAATCTTGAAGAAGCGCACAAGGCAATTGAGATTTCTCACTGATATCTCCCGTGCATGACATTTGTCAGAAAATGGAGCTCTTTGTCCAAAAGAGCAATGGACGGTTTAGTGACGCACGTGTCCGGTTCCCATGCTACTTTCTCTGCTTCGATAATTTGTCTGGTGCGATCATCGAGCCAGTAATCAGTCAAGCCAGTAAACTACTGATTGCTCTCCGAGACAAAGAGCTTAATTTCTTGGCAAACGGCACGCACGAGAGGCACCAGTGAGTACAGTGGAACCTCGATTATGCGACCCCCGGCTTCGCGACGAGCCGCATTTTACGACAAATCGGTTTCGTCCCGGCAAAACCCCTTATAAAAATGTATTAAGAACCTCGATAACGCATTGAAATTTTATGCCGACCCCGCATCGTACGACGACTCTCCAACACCACCCGAGAAAAAAAAAAAATCACCCTTTTTACTCTAATCCAACTCCCACCAAATATTTGCGAGCGCTAAAGAAAAACTTGGGTGCCCCTAGGCTGACGAATAAAAAAAGAAAGAGTGAGAAAGGTACAGTACACCTTCTCAGAATGGCACACTTATTCTCCTGGCAGTTCATTTCCTTCTGTGATCCAGTTTTCCTGGCTTCAAGATCATTTCTAAACACGCCTTGATCGCAGGCGTACACCAGGGCCGTTATCTAAACAAGCTCGAGTAGCTTCAGCTAGTCGACAACATCATCTCCGAGATCTGGATACAGTAAAACCTCGATAATTCGAAGGCCGCCGGACCGCGAAAATTCTTCGAATTAAGCGGATTTTCAAATTAACCGAAATGAAGGAAAAAAAGCAAACAAGCGCTACAAGATGAAATCACATTTATTTTCTTTGCGAGAAAAAGGTTATTGGAAATAATCGGTGATATTGGACTGCTTATTGCGGTAGTTCACCGCCCCAAGTGCCATGTTCTCAAACCTGCTCACAATACTCAGCATTTCACTGTCACCACCGCTGCACTCGACAAAGCTGCGGAAGGTGTTCACGGAATCGACAACTGAGGCCAAAGCGGGCGCGCGGGCGGGCTCGTTATCGTCACCATCATCGCCGTCTAGCCCAGTGTCGACAACGTCCTCGAGTACATCAGCGTACGGTGTTTGGACCCCCGCCTCAACACTGGAATACTCCACGAAGCCTAGTCCCTCGCCGTCGCCGGAGTCGGTGATCCGGGCGCACATCGAGTCTCCCTCGTCGTCTAGGCCGGACGAGCTGCAATCTTCATCAAGATCTTCGCCACCTTGTTTGCGGAACCCGGCATGTTCAAAACAGCGCCTGATCACCTTTGACTCCAACTCCTTCCAGGCAAAGGCAATTAAACAGATCGCACCAAGCAGATCGATGTGATATTGCTTTCCACTGTCGTAGCAAAGCAGAACCCGCTTCAACAGGTGGTGGCGGTAAAGCTTCCTCGTTTGCAGGATCACCCCTTGGTCCATCGGCTGCGATATGGCCGTAGTATTCGCAGGGAGGAAGACGATCTTGACGGCTTCCAGGTTTCTGATGTCCCCGTGGGCCGGGCAATTATCGATAACAAAAAGCACTTTCCGCCCTTTGGCGGCAAACTTCCGGTCAAGGAACCGCACGTATTCCTCGAATATCGCCGCCGTCATCCAGGCCTTCTTGTTGTGTCTGTACATGACGACATCTCTCGGAGGAAGGCGCGCGTTCTTAAAGCACCTAGGCTTACCCGCTCGGCCGATTACGAGCAGTGGAAGCTTGTCGTTCCCGGACATGTTCGCGCCGAACAAAATGGATATTCTCTCCTTGGGCTGCTTTCTCCCCGAGACAGTGGTGTCCTTGGCAGCAAATGTTTTCGTGGGAAGCATCTTGTAGAACAAGGCTGCCTCATCCAAGTTGTAGACGTCGTCCTCTCCAAACTCCTGAAGCAGCGGTGCCAGCGTACGCATCTGCCAGTCGTCAACGACAATCGTGTCGGCGCTACCGCTTTCCCCGCACACGCTCAAGTATGTAAGGTTATTTCGCTCTTTAAACCGGGCGAACCAACCATTACTGCACTTAAAGCCTTCGTGGCCAAGGCGCAGTGCCAGGTCATCGGCCTTCTCCCGAAGGATGGTGCCGTTCACGGGAAGATGAGCTGCGTTTGCGTGCTGCAGCCACTTCATCAAAGCGACCTCAACGTCCGGGTACGTTGGGAAGCGAATCCTTGATCGCTTTGACGAATGCGTTTTCCCATATGCCTCGAGCAACTTTTCTTTGTTCTTCAAGATGGTCGAGAGCGTCGACAAGGGCATCTTGTGCTTTTCGGCGAGTTGGGTCTTAGTGCACGTCGACTTCTCAGCCTCCTCGATTAAGGACACCTTCTCCCGCAGCGTCAGCGTCTTGTACTTCGGCATCGTGAGTCCAACAAGCGGTCAGGACTTCGCACGCGGCAAATGCAGGCGTAGGCGGCGAAGTAAACAAGACTAATGCAAGACGGCGAATGGTCCAAGCACGCGAGCTACGTGAGAAACGCGAAACGGAATGCGTGAAAAACGGGAAAACGCGAACGTGGAAAACACGAAACGGAAAACTCATTTTAACCCATTTCCGGTACTCCAACTACTATGACCTCCAAGATAAGCGTCGCCGGAAGGCTGTTTCACGTCCGTTGCTGCCGGCGGGAATTACGAATTATCCGGATGAAACCCCGCGGGCTGTTCAAATAATCCGGTAAAATTTGCATTGAAAAACACGGGACTGCGGAAGTTCTTCGAATTAACCGAAATTTCCAATTATCCGAGTTCGAATTAGCGAGGTTTTACTGTATTTTCACGTTTTTGGCCAGTGGAAGCTTTCCCTGGTCATCATGCAGCTGAAGATCTCCCTTTATTTGGCCACACTCGCAATCACAGGCCTCGAGCATGCAAAGGGACGCGACACAGCTATCTTCAGCATGCAAAATAACTTTTCTTGATATGAGCGTTCATAATAACAGTGGCACTTCACCAATCGCACTTCACAAGGGAACAAATGCGACGCGTACAGATTAGCTGCACACAAAAGCATCCTACTCGAACTTGCAACAAAATGTACTCGGTCACCATTACGTGATGGTGATACGACACTGTATCAGACTCTTCTGACGGGAGGCTGTAGCCAATGCAGTTACAGTTTTATTTTAAATGCAGGCGCGTGATACTCATTAAAGTTGAGAATAAAGATTTGCTCACACCTCCTGCAGTTAAATGCTTTGCTGTCATTTTTAAATACTGTAATCTACCTTTCTTAGAGAAGTGCAAGATTGTTCTGCAGGCTTATTCCAGCAGTCTGTACCCGTTATTTTGGGCAAGACAGAGCGCGTCACTGCCCATATTCACAGTTTTCCGATTATACGTCGCGCGGATTATACGACGGTTCTGTGTGGTCCCCTCAAAGTCGTATAATTGGGGTTGCACTGCAATCTTGATTGCCTCGTCAACTTGTGCAAGATTTTCTGTTTATCGCCAATAACTTGCTTGGTTTGCATTTTCTTCACTCTTTCCATTATCGCCATGTATATATATGATCTGCTCATAACAAACCTTCAGTTGATAGCCTGCGCTTGCCTCTGTCTTTTCACTGTCCCTGTTTTTGTCCACGCAGTATAACAAGATCATAAATCACCAACTTGCCCTACCATCAGTGGTTCTTATAGGTTCTCGCGGTTTCACTGATCTGTACACAGTCCCTCCACTACGCTTTTGCTAGAAGTGTGCACACAATAACAGCTGTGAAGCTAGTGACAAACATCCCACATGCCTAGCCAAGCTTAAGTGTGTACGAGCTCAAAGGGCCCCCATCCTCCAGGTTTGGCATAGAGTGCAAAGCGTGTATCGCTCTGTGCAATCATGCCTTTAACCTTTTGAGTTCGAATGATGTAAACATATGGAGCGGTGAAAGTCCCCAAAGGTCAATATTGTTCATTAGTGGTGCCACAGGGATGTTTAAAAAATGTGCCAATTTTCGAACTCTTCTTTTCTTCCCCAGCGAGTGCTCTTACCCTGCTGTGATGCAAGAAATGTTTCCTTGCACCATGGACCTTGTGTTTCTATTCCAAGGCCGGCACGTCAACATAGGCCAGAAATGAACCTTACGTAATTTACCATTTTTAATAATTCATGAATAAAAATATTTTTCTTGAAATAGGTCACCCTGCAGATTTTGAATTTGCAACAATAAAGTTAATTCTGCACATTTGACGGAAACATTTGAACCCTCCAAGGATAAACAAAATGGAATTGACCTTTGCTGACAGTGGCACAAACAGTGAAGCATACGCAATGATTCGCAATTAGGAATTACAAGGTTCAGGTTCCGCAAGCTGCACTCAAAGCCTCTCAGATACAGCAGAAGAGAGAAAAATGCAAACACTGACTTTGATGGGTGGTAGTATATTCCTGAACTCCTGGCCCATATTTCGCAATCCTTGCTGAAGAACGTCGAACCGAAAAGGTAGGGGCCAAGACAGGCTACCCGGACAAGGTGACTGTTTCCGTCATCGGGAGTTCCTGGATTGAGAATGGTGCCCCCCACATAACTCGGCATGGAAACGACTCGTTTGGAAGGGCAAAAAAAGGAGAAGGAAACGTGCTCGGCACTCACCTAATGTAAATAGCCGGCTTTTGGCATCCTGCGGACAAACAAAGCGGTCAGGCGCAAGTGGTTTATGAACGGTGCAGAACATTCACTCATCATTTCTCAGATAAATATGAACGAAAGAACAGGAGTTTAAAGGCTCGTTTTTATTTGTTAGACAACTCTAACAAAAACCAACGTTTTATTAAGATTGTCTAACAAACGGAAATGAGCCCTTAAACTCCCCTTCTTTCTGGAATAATTTCAGTGCGCACAGAACAGACAAAGACGAAAGGAAGTAGATAAGCAAGCGCTGTTTGTCTACTTCCTTTCATCTTTGTTCTGTGCGTGCTGTAATCATCACAATGAATTCCTACCAACTTGCCCAGTTTTCATTACTTCCCATTCTTTCGTTCATTCATAGCGAGAGTCCCGTTGCAACAGACTTGAATCCTTCAGGTGGTACGCGAGGGCTTAGTGGTCATTGTGGCAGAACAGGGCAGAAAACAGGACGAAGAACACACAGGACACAGCGCTGTATTCTTCGTCAAGTTTTCTGTGCTCTTCTGCCACAATGTTCATGAACCAACTAGCCCGCCTAAGAAACCTTGCATTTATTGTTCAGCTGCCAGCTCGTGAAAAGATCCCATGGTAAACAACGCAACAAAAAAAGTGTTCCAGACTCGCTGTAATTGTTACGACAGCGCTGACCAACACTCCAAGGTTTACATGCATAGAAATTTCCAATAAAGTGGACAAGAGGACGACTGCAGCTGTAGCTCAATTGGTCGAGCATCGGACACGCTATCCAAAGGTCGCAGGTTCAGTCTCTGTGCGCGGCAAGTTGTCTTTTTGTCCAATTTAATTTCTTTATACTTATATCGTAATTACTACAATACAGTTAAAACTACAAATAACATCCTTTGTACTTTCCTTTGTTTCATTGTCGAACGGTTTTCATTAAGGCTCTGGTATTACAGTATAAACGGAAATTTCCTAAACGGAATTGCTGCTTAAATGGAACAGCTGCCTCTAGTGTGATTGGTTTCATACTTGAATTCTGCATCCCTGTTCACCTCTCAGTTAACGGGAGTCCTGTTAAATGGAACATCTTTTCCTGGTCCCTTCAGGATCTGTTTAACGAGTCTACTGTATACAGTACGGTCCGCTGTTCGAGGAGTACTTGTGTAGAAAGTGCAGCCCTTGACATCAATACCTTATAATACATACTGGCAATACCCCAGGATGCCCTAAATAGCTTCCCATACAGTCCAACCTTGATGTGATAAAATGCACAAGGTAATGTACTATTTTCATTTTCCAATTTTAGCTCCACTGAAAACTACCATATTTACTCTAACGTAACGCGAGTTTTTTTCCCCAGATTTTTGTTACCGTAAGTCGACCCTCACGTCACAATCCAAAACCGAAATGATGCACCCAATTCTAGACTGAATTTTTGGCCATTTCACAATTTATGTTGGCACCATGCACCAGCCGAATGCCGTTTGGATCCACAACAAGCCATAACCGGTCTCTTTGTTTCTGTTCTGTGATGCCGTGCACTTTGCATTTGTTCTTGTGTCGTCATGTGTGACAATCTCGGCGACTTCGGTTGCCCTCAGGTGTTTCGACCACCCTTCGGCTCCCCTTGCAATGGGAACGTGTCGTGTTAAGTCAGAAGTTAATTGGTTATATTGGCTTCATTATTAGCAAAATGTCCTTTAAACGACAGACAAGAAAATCCCGTGCACGATTATTTGCTGTTATTATGTAGCTGCAGATTTCTTAATAAAAGTGCAATGTTTGCATTCCTTAATACAACACTTTGGTCATCTAGCTGAAAAGTGCATGCACTTGGCAAATGCAACTGAAGTTTGGTTACAGCAACAACATTGTGTGCTACATGAGCACACTTAGTTCAATATGTTATACCTTTGCAAGCAACACAAAAGCAAGAAAACAAGAACCTTGTTAGAATACACCGTTTTAAGGGCACAGTGACATTTTCAGGGACTCCAGAGCTGCCTGTTTCACGTGTACGTGAAACTTCTTTGAAGCAGCTGCTCCAGTGAAACACCGCAGCTTAGCTCGCTACAGAAGAGAGCAGCATTGTTAAATATGCCTTAGTTTTTCCTCAGTAATCTGCCCCCTCGCCTTTAAACATCTCATTCTCCACGACACTCATCATTGCAGCATTTGTGAAAGTGCAAAACAAGCACAAAGTCATAAACTTATGGAAAATTTGGGAGTTGCCAAACATGTCTCAAGAGATACAGCTTCATCATAGCAGAGCTCCACGTAACAGTACAGCTAGGGAAGAGAAGCTATACAATTGCACAAGAATTCCTCTGTTTCAACACGGCTGGAGCACCGACGACAAAGACCGAGAACGACTGAGCGCACCTCCAGTACGGGGCCATTTTGTGACGACGCGACCAGGAAGCGTAAGGACTCCTGTGGCAGCTGGCTCCAGTCCCCACACCACATGGCTGGGCTGTGGCCTCCTGAGAAGATACGCAAGGAGAAACATAAGCAATTTTACTGGCACAGAAACTATCCCACTTACTCCACATTTAATGGACATAGCAAGACGACATAAAACGAAGTCTTGATCAAGCGTTGCACGTTCAGTATCCTATCATCTGGTGCTGCTGCTGGCTTTGCTTACTCTTGAAATGCACTAATTGCAAGTGAAAGAGAAAGCTGCATTATGCTATGTCATTTACGCATGCCTGACATATCATGCACAATAAATCGCAATGCCCTCCGTTTGGGTAGTAAACAGTGGCAATGGCGTATGCAACCTCCCAACTTCTCGCTCAAGGACAGGTGATGTGTGTTAAATTAGAGGTAGGTAAGGTGGACCGTTCAAATGAGATTTTGGAGGCTTGAAGAGAAGTTCAAGGAACGTCACTGGGGCCAGCGTTTCGACAAGGGTACCTGTCTTTGTCAGGGCCATTTTCTGAACTTCCACAAAGCCAGCCCAGTAAGGTTTCTGAAATGGTATTTAACAGCCCACATCGACTTAATATTTGCTTTTAGTGTCCCTTTCATGTGTACTTGGAAATCTAAGCACGGCACGAGCGTTTTCGCACTTTGGCCCCGTAACCCGTAGAAGCACAGCCATCGCTGATGGAATCGAATCAACGACCTTCAGCTTAGCAAAAAGTCACCACAGCTTCTGGGCTAACACCCACGGAGCACATGGGAAAACTTGTTTTGAAGACTGGGAAAGTTCTTTTCTGTATACCTAGTCGAAAAGGCAAGTGCATTTTCATAACATGTAATAAACGAGCAAACAGACAGAATGTGTTCAGAAAATAGCGTTACACTGCCACCAACCAACCGCACCGACTGTGCTTGCCTGGTCTTTACCAGACAATGCCAGTTTCACTTTTCACCAGGTCTGTTACCAGCGTATGCCCTGCACGCACCATTTGCCAAGACTCTCAAAGAAGCACTCCCTAATACCATGAGAAAAAAAAACTTATCATCAGAAAAACTGCCATTAAGGTGACCCTGGGAAAGCAATGCAAGTGTGCAGAACATTGGAATGTGTACCTCCCGATTTTACCATCGCAGATATCTTGCAGACACAAGTCTAGAATTGGAAGCGGAGGGGAATAGAACACATTTTTTGGGCATATATACGTCCATTATCAATAACCTAGTTTCAGACATCACACACAAGCAGCACTTAACACAAACTGCACTTAACTGACCAGCAACGAGCTCTTATATTGCAAAAAATTTCTGGCCAATATTTTTGTTGCCAATCCCACGCAGTTCTACAACCCGTCTGAATCAACTTACTCTAAGGAGGTACACCTATAGCGTCCTTTCTCAATCGCAATAATTTAAAGGGTACGATCAAATTTTGACATGTATGACTAACTTTGCATTTAATACAACTACTAGCACTCAAAAAATTAATAGAACAAGCTCAGCGACTAACTTTACCGCATGTGATGGCGCGAGCGTAACGAGGTGCAGATTAAATAAAATGTGTGTGTGGAATGCAATAAAAGATCACTTCATGCTTACAAACTTTCGGTGGATTTCTTCGTATTTTTTTTTAGTTACGTTGCGGTTAAATGAACCTGCGGAAGGAAAGAAAGAGGCAAGAAGTTAAATGGCAGACAGTGATCTTAATGAGGACGAGCAACTTAATAAGCTATATGCTCCACAGACTGTGCTAGAGTACTAAAAAAAACAGTTGTGATAGGCACACTTAGAAAACTACTTTTCACAATGATGCAGGACAGGTCTGGGCACGAAAATCACCTCAAAATACAGCTGCACAACTTCAGCAGACTAAGAATAGCTTATCGGTTGTTTGTGAAGAGCCCCAAGTAAAATCTGCCCTAAGTAAAGTACTGACCTACGCCACAGTGTTAAACCGCTATGAAGAAGTGGATTATAAACGTGTTGCTATTGTCTTGTTCACAGCTCTAGTTATGCAGAGTTTTCATTTAAATATTGCATCAGGGTATAACTGGCAACTTGGCAGGCATTGGCACAGATAGGGC
Organism: Rhipicephalus sanguineus; assembly: GCF_013339695.2. NCBI lineage: Eukaryota > Metazoa > Arthropoda > Arachnida > Ixodida > Ixodidae > Rhipicephalus > Rhipicephalus sanguineus. The sequence continues at coordinate 148,244,987 of NC_051180.1, forward strand.
GAACTCGAACAGAGAAGGAAAAAGAAACTGAAACAGGCACCTGTCCCTTTATTTTCTTTTCACACTGTTTCTCATGATCCTCCTGTACAATAGACTGCCAATATTTTCATAGTGCAGTTTTCACAGCCTCCACATATATTCGTTAGTGAATTGCAAAACTTGACATTTTTGCAAACATTGTAGTGATCATGCGATTAGTATGCACTGCCCATTTTAACGCAAGGGTGAGCCAAACACTGGGACACCGAACACTGGGAAGAAAGAATGTTTAAGAGCCTGTTTCGCAGAAATTTTGGTGTTGGAGCCGTTGTCCAGGAGTGAAAAGAATGAAAATCGGGGGTTCAAGCTGGAACTGAACCCAAGCATTCTGCACTGAAATGTTCTACTACAGAGACACACCAGTTCCGGAAACTGCTGTGGGGAAAAAGCCCTATACAAGTGTCACATAGGGTAAGGAGTCACATTAACAGATACAACGTTGCATGGCAGAAGCGTAACAATACACCAGGTGTCACGCCATGTGAATTGTGTAATAAGTGGGTGGTTAAAAGGCCTAGCCATTATGAAGTGCTCAGCCATAATTAATCACCATCAACAGCCACAGTATTAACACTTTCGTGACCGCGCCTATTCCCATCGATAGTATGTTATCGATGACTTCAAGATCAAGTTTTGGCCCTCTCTGAGTGGTTCTGGACAGCTAACGCAATACAAAGCATAAAATAACATGTCTTTAATCACTTTTGTTTGCGAGTTTGTTTTTTCCACCAGGGGAAGATTTTTAAAGCTCGTTTGCAGTCGGGTAGGTGAGCGCTCGTTGTTTCGGACTTCGCGTCGACGCCGCTCGCGAGTGCTCCACAGAAACGGCGAATTTCGACGGATCCCGTTTAATATGAGCGGGAATCTCTGGATGATGGTAGCACCACAGACACAGAAGACGACTTCCATTCGCCAGGCTTCAGTATGGACGGCGAAAGTGCGTCAAACCTCCCCGGAACATCAGCAGCTATCCGCCGGTATGTTTCGTCTTCTCCTCGGGTCGTTTTATCGCTGCCGCGCGTCGATGTAAACGTATCCGGTGTGTTCTAAAAATAACAGCTCTTATCTTCGTTCGGGCGGGAGCATTTGGCGCTGGCTGCAGAAATAGCGCAGTTCTCTTCGCGAAGACGGCGCAGAGCGCACTTTGACCCAACGCTCCGGTGTGCTGCGCGGCGGCGTCTTCGTGTTGTTTTTTACCGCAGAAGTCATCAGAGAGATATGCAACCACACAGATAGGTATGCATGGATGCATACTTTCGAAAAGCCAACATACAGTGAGAGGGACGGATCCATGGAGGGAGGTTACTGAAGAGAAGATGAGCAAGTTCGTCTCACTCCATGTGTACATGGTAATCGTTGAAGTCCCGCGCTTGCATTGGTGTTGGTGTCGACGACACATATTTCCAGGCCTTCGTCCACCGTCAGTGATGCCACGGAAAAGATTCAAGGCTTCTTGAGTGTCTCTGATCTGAAGAAGACGACCATCGCATCCCACGAGAATCTTCACCCCGTGTCTTCTCTATAGCAACACATGAACGATTTTTCTACGCTATCTTTTAACCCCGTCTGAACCTTTCAGTGGATGAGAAAATGGTGAAATGTGAAGGTCGATATGGTATTCGGCAGTATATGAGCGAGAAAGAGGTCAAATGAGGGTACAGTTATGGATTTTTGCAGATTTGGAACAGGCTGCACTGTTCATTTCAACAAATACACAAGAAAATTGAAAAATACCAGAACTGCAAACTATGCTAGGAAAGTTGAACAGAAAAAATTTTTTTTTTCCCCGGAACATGCGCAGCCAGCCTTTGTTTCACCGCGTCGAGAACCTGCATCGCGCGGTGGCATGATGGGCACTAGTGCCTATATTCTTGTAATTATGTAAATAATCTTTGCACTTACAGAGCTTATATTCCCACTATTATTGTACGAGGGCTTTGCATTCAGAACGTATATTTCGATTTTTTTTAATGTTTAACCATTGCGGAGTAGCACTGATGTTTTTATGAATCTTTCCTTCTTTTTGATGCATTTTTCTTTGATCATTTTTTTACTGAATTCGAAATAAATCCGTTGTTTGGAATTATTACTGTTGGAAAGACCAATTCTTCCTCTATCATTTGATACTCTACACGTTAGCATCAGTTATATTCTGTGGCAGGAAAAAAATATTTCCTGGACTAGCCAAAAACAACAGATTTTTCCGCGGTCACGAAAGTGTTAAAGCGTGCAGCTGTGCAGGTGCACGTATTGCCTTATGGATGTGTAGTGGGTACTTCACAATTATACTTGCAGCAGGCGCCCTAGGAGTGATTACAATGGCCAGTGTCATGCGCACAGACATTCATTTCCTCACGGCACAGTTAAAGGGTCCACTGAGAAGTTGTCACAAATTAGCGCTTAATAAAGCACGCACGCGGCCGCTTTCAAATGGCTGCGCGACAGAACGGTGCGAGTTGCGCAACCAAGAAGCGCGGACGATGAAAAAACAAGCGTCAAAAGACGCCGGCGCGCCACATCCTCCTCACCCACTCGAGCCAGACGCAGACAACGCAATCAAACGCCCAGCAATGCCTGGAAACATCTGGAAGAGAAGGGTGACGCATCGCCGATGACGCCGCCGCGATTCGAACCTACGAGAAAGCTCTCGCCCTTTCCCCCAGGCTTAGCTGTACTACGCGCCGGAGAACACTCCCAACGCTTCTAGAAACCGGGGGAGAAGGGATAAAAGCGAGGTCAGTGAAGAAGTCAAAAAGTCAGTGAAGGAGTGGCCCGGTGATGGTGAAGTTATGCTAAGTGTGGCTCCGTTAGCCAAAGAAGACGTGTTTATGATGGTGTGCGGTCAGTCGATCATCGATCTGGAAGAATTTGATGACGACACCGTGTGAGCCGTGACAAGTCACGACGACGGTTGAGCTACGACGATCAACGCTGGAGCTGGCGTGAGTGTTTCCTTGAAGAGAAGCATTCGATTACCGTCCAAGTATTGTGGACTGGATACGCAATTGCATATTCTGGACTTTAACTGTCCTTGAATAGTTGTAATGCATGCGATTGCATTTGTAGCGTGTGATCTGTTTGTTTAGCTCCCGTTGTGTAAACACCATCTGTATTATACTGTGAAGCTGTAACTGGTACCAGCCGAGTGTGCATGTGTTTGTGTTATTTGTATTGCCTTAACTGAGAATATATTTCGTTTTCGTTTGTGTTATCGACTCTCGGCTCTGACTCGGTCTTTGGACCACAACCGGCGTTCGCTGGCGCACCAAAGGACCAACTCTAAATTGTCCACGCTTTCGTGGTGCATTTCGGGGGGCCGATACGTACACCCTTGGAATCCACCCGGCAATTGCCATCCCCATTAACGGGATCAGTGACAGAAGTGAAGCACGGCAAGCCAATGAGAAGGCGATGTGAATAGGACATCATGATGTTATCGCATAGCACTCTTAAAAGTGAAGTTCAAGTGTCGTACAAGCTTTTTCAACTTTCTCATGTGTTTCAAAAATGTCCGCTGTTAGAGTTACGTCATTAAGCCACCTTATAATTAGAACGTTACATATGACATGTTAAAAGAATTTTTAGAACCACAGAATTAGTATAACAATGAACAACAATGAACATGCAACACTGGCAAAGCAAAAACTTTTGCTCTTTGTACACCAGCAACTGCCAACGCCCTAACCCTGGCTACAATGGCTTTGAAGGCACAAAATCTGCCACCTGGTATGCTTCCATGAGTTGCAGGAGCCTTCCATATTTGTATTGTTGGAGACGGGAACTAGGGTGAAGAGGCTTTTCACGACCCTGCCCTAGACATTTTGTAAATAAGATGCAAACAACAGTTCAGCACAAGGTGTTTAACTAACACTAATTCACCAGCCAAAGGGTTATCAACAGTAACCCAGCTTACTGAAGTTGTACACGATCTTGCCCTTTGTATAAATAACCGTTCCCAAACAGATATAATACTGCTTGATTTATCGAAAGCGTTCGATCGTGTCTGTCATACCAAACTGATTTCAAAACTAGAAAACACAATAGGGGGTGGAGAGATTACGAATTGGGTAAAAGATTTCATTAGCGACCGCCAACAGTTTGTGGTTTACGAAGGCGCATTATCAGGGACGGCTCCTGTAAAGTCGGGTGTGCCCCAAGGCTCCGTCCTTGGGCCATTATTATTTCTTATCTATATAAATGACATTACAGCCGACATAGACTGCAAAATTAAGCTCTTCGCTGACGACTGCGTTATTTACAGGGAAATTAAAGACAGCGATGACCACAAGGCACTAAATAGTTCATTGGAAAAAATTGCTCACTGGTGTGAAGAATGGCAAATGTCGATAAACTTAACAAAAACGGTCTGTATGACGGTGACCAGAAAAAAGGCACCCTCTGAGTTTACTTACACAATAAACAACACACCTTTACAAAGAGTCACGCTGCAGAAATATCTCGGTGTTACATTAACTTCCGATCTGAGATGGGAGGCACACATAAATAACGTCACAGCTGCCGCTTTGCGCAAGCTGATTTTCTTAAGAAGGCGTCTCCCACTTGCACCGACACAAACTAGGCTCTTAACCTACACAACATTCGTTCGTCCAATTTTAGAGTACGCCAACACTGTTTGGTTCCCTCAATATGCCACTCATATCGCAAGGTTAGAACGGGTACAAAGGAAGGCCGTAAGGTTTATCTACAACAAGTATAAACGCACCGACTCGCCCACTAACCTCTTAGAAACTTGCGGTCTTCCTACGCTAGCGACAAGAGCAAAACTGGCACGATTAAAATTTCTACACAACCTGCTTCATAACCGCAGCCGCATCGATGCATCAAAATACATCTCCCTAGCAGAATCCAGAGAACTAAGACACAAACATGCGTTCACTATTACAGAATACACCTTGTACAACGATTGCTTCAAGCATTCATTCTTTCCCCTGTCAATAAGAGAATGGAATAGTCTAGATTCCTCGATTACCAGTATACAATCATTGTCAGAGTTCACCTCAAAAATCGAGGACATGTTCTGCAAATAATTTTCCAGTTATCTTTTTCTCTTTTGATGAGCCGTATTATCGTTTTTTCTAGCGGTTATTTTTGCGGAATAAATGTTCGCGTTCAATTGCGCGTAAACAATTTTGTTTTGCTGGGTGCAGTAACTGGTTCAAAGATACCTAAGTGTGTATTTTTCTGGTGTATTGTTTCCAGCGCTCTTGTGTTTGTGTACAACTAGTGTTGTATTGTCATTTTACTAGCAGTTTTTTTTTTTGTGGAATAAATGTTCGAGTCCAATTGCGCGTAAACGAATTTGTTTGCTGGATGCAGGAACTGGTTCAAAGTTACCTAAGTGTGTATTTTTCTGGTGTATTGTTCCCAGTGCTCTTGTGTTTGTGTACAACTAGAGTTGTATTGTCTACTAGATAAGAGCTGTCTTCTATGCCGTCTTTAAGTATGTACCGATTGCTCAGTGTTTGTATACAATTAACGCCATTTTTTCAGAATGTACTTATTGAATTTTGCCTCGAGACCCCTACAGGCATTTCTGCCTCCAACCATTCTTACACGTTCTGACAAATATGCCGCTGTATAAACGTGAAACTGAAAACTGTATTGTGTATCCAAGAACTGATGCCCTTCTGCTTTGGTCTCGTATGAGACTGGCAGTATCGAAAATAAATAAATAAATAAATAAATAAATATGTCACTAGCATCAAATGGTGGATGCTAACGCTTTGACAAGGGTATGCTGGTCCACTTCAAGGCTCTTGTTTACATACTTTTGATCAGAGATGAGAGCATTTTACACGTTACCCAATTACATTAGACACAGATGGATGAGACCACATGGCAGTAACCTGACAGATGCAAAAGCCCTCGGTGTCTGTGACACACCCTAGAAGGTTTTTTTTTTTCAATTAACCCTTTACCTCTTCTACATGACCTCAGCGCATCCCTACATTTCACATGCCCATAACCGGGAAATAGCAGTGTTTGTCCACAGTGAAATGTCCTGGTTTATCACACCACAGATAATCTTGAGCAAGTCCATACATCCGAGTTTTCATGCCCAAGTGGTGCTACAACGGTACACCATAGCATGGCTTGCCACTAGATCACAAGCCATGATGCAGTAAAGCCAACTTTTGCCTATGACACCTATTTTTCTGTTTTTCAATAAAGAAATACTGTTTTTGACTGCATTTCTTCTGTAATTAAAATGCCAATACCTTAGGGCAAAGACAAAAACTGTAGGTCGGGAATGTTTCTTAAAAAAACTCTTAAAAAATAATTTCGGAGGTAAAGGGTTAAACTTTGAGGCTTGATTTATGAAAAACCTGCCATTTGATTATGAAGCAGCCTGTAGTAGGGGATTGCCGATGACATTTGAGCACACGGTGCACCTAAATTGGAACGGATGCCGAGGTCGGAATCTTATCTGTGTTGTAGAGCTCGGCAGTGTTACGAATGCAACAGCCACCGTGATAACCACACAGCTATGCTTCAATCCAGATAGCAAAGTTCAATCTTGTCGACAAAGTAGGCACACAAACAGCTGCACACTTCACTTAGCATCTTTTTTAATGCGTTGGCAAAGTAAATGAATCTGGTTGTTTTTTAAAAATATTTTCGAGTGTAAATTTCTTTAGCTTATGAGATTTAATTGTTCGTTTCGTGAGTTGAATGAGTCCGTATAGTCCCTTCGATTGTCAAGAGCAAAAGAAAGCGAGAAGCGGGTACTCGTATGCACTGCTTGTGAAACGCTAACGCAGTCCAGTAGGCACAACACACCCATCTGAACAAAAGGTGAAAAGATAACATGGGTATGAAAATATATATACATATAAAAAAAGAGATATGAAATGAGAACTTAAGAATTTAAAAAAACAACCCAAACAACTTCTGAGAACATACTGTGGTGGGCTTAAGACGCAATAAGTTATACTTCAAGCTGCAGAATTGTGTTCGTGCATCCGTATGCACATGCACAAAGTTGCGAGAAGGCATGAAAACTACTTCCACGCTAACACCATCTCCCCAATGACAGCTCACTACAGTAAACGCCTTCGTAAATTACGAATTGTGAGAGTAAACACCTGCAAGATACACTAACCCTCCCACACTTCCCCTTGCACTAATTACCAAATAGGAAACTGACACCCCTCAAACCCACTGACGCACATTCGCTTGCACAACGTCCTAACTGAACTGAAGCTAAATTGCAAGACTATGTGCCAAAACACAAATATGATTATGAGGCAGGCTGTCTCTGAGCATATTTTGACTACGCAAGTTTATCTGGAATGCACCTCAATCATGGATGTTTTTGCATTTTGCCCAATCGAAGCGTGGCCGAGAATGAAAACACGTGTCCTTGAGCTAGCAGTGTCAACACTAATTGCTACGCTACTAACAGTGGGTGTCCGCACTGAATTTGAAATCAAACGGAGTGCCCAGGTAAAACTCTCATATCATTTAGAAGCAGTGTTTCAAGAATACGTGCACAGGATTTTGCAAACAAAATTTTCTAAAGATCTGGCGAGCATGACAGCGTGTAGGATCCCTTTACGGCCCAGCCCGCATAAACGTGTGGGTAAGCAAAAGCAGTCACTGAACGGTACCTACTTCAAGTTTCGGTTTCAGAGACCTCTGTCAGCAGTGTCAATGTCCCGGAGAATATCTCATTTTCAATGGTTCATAAATTTGACCACCAGAGGGTGAGGAATTTCTCGAAGGAATATGGCGGCTCAGCATGTAGGTCCACGCCGGCCGCCTCCGAAACGTAAGTCAGCATTTCTTCCTGATATTCGTATTTTTTCCAAAAAACTTTCATGGAATAGCAATTTTGAGACGTCGGGAAACACGTAGCACTAAAATATTTCCCCGTTTTCATCGCGGGCGTTTTGTGGTCACGCGTGAAAAAGCCACACGCACGTTTGTGCGGGCTGGGCGTTTGTTGTAAAATGCGTTGTGGTACAGTGCAAGTTGGCGCACTCGTGCGCTGTTGTGACAGCGCGGTATATCTTTTCATTCCGAAAAATTTTTTGCGAGTCGTATTGGTGGCTTCCCTGTAGGTGTTTTATGATGTTTATTTATGCGTCAAGTTAGCGACACAATGTGGCGTTTCGTGAAATATGACTACCATTAGTGGACAAATGATTGATACCATGATTGCATGAAAGAACAGCTGTATCTGAAACCGTGAGGATAACATTTTATTCGTTTATTACTTTTCATGAATCACAGTGAGGATCAAAATCGTTTGGTCAGGTTTTTAGTGCAATATTTCAACGCCATAGCTGTCAGTAAACTTCGGCAACGAGCTTTTTGTTGTGGTGATGGATAAAGGTTGCACTGTTTTCACCTGCAGGAATTTTCGATCCAGAGGACGGAAATGATATGGAAGAAATTTTGAAGCTCCTGGATTCCTCTGACATAGAATTCAGTAGCGAAGATGACGACAAGCTGGCAGATACCTGTGATCAACTAGTTGAATATTACAGAGTAGCAGTGAAAACTAAAAAGTGGACCTTGAAGGTCAGTTTGCACATGGTGGATCTTGCAATTGCCAACTGCTGGTTAGAATACAGGGACGCCTGTCGAAAAGATGCGGTGCTCAGACGGAACACAATCAGCCTCTTGGACTTTCGTCTTGCTGTCCCTGAGGCACATTGTGCGTCACTCAAACGCAAGAGACTCGAAAGCAACAACGAAAACGTGCAACCGGATCATTCTACCGAGAGATCCCCTGGAGCTGCGAAGATGCCTGGCGTGGACAAACGTTTGGATTCATATGACCACAGGCTATCAGTGGACAGCTTGTCGTCTGCACGTTGCTACAGGCTTCCTGGCTGCACTTCTCGCACTCGAACGCGTTGTGAGAAATGCAGTGTCTACTTGTGCCTTTCAAGTGACAAGAACTGTTTTAAAGTGTTCCACACACAGCGCTAACAACGTACTTTCTGCTGTAAGTAAAGCAGTTTTATGTGCATTTCTTGCTGCACGGTTCACATGAATAAAAGCCCAGCCCACACATATGTGCGGGTATGCGTTCTATGTCAAATATGCCGATTGTTGTCTTCTCAATTTTCAAAACGCTATTAGTATGCAGCACTTAGTAATATTAATCGATAAAATTACCGATTAGTCGTTTATATTTTTGTCGGGCTGGAAAGGGTTAGATCTAACACACACAAGCAGCAGCGAGCTAACAAGTTACTGACAAACAACAGTGGTTCAGCGCTCGTCTTCGTTGCTGTCTGTCTCGTGTCTTACTCTGTGCTGTGATCACAATTAGAAATGGATTACCAACTAGCTCGTACCCAGACCTTGGTTCACTTGGCACCCTGAGCTGCTACAGGAGGGTGGCCTCGGTATATCACAACTTCGTGCACACATTCTTTTAACTTTGCATCCTCAATCACATCCTCTGAGAACTTTATAAACAAAATTCATTTTTTATAAAACACGATGCAACATTTGCAAAATTGTAGGGGCCCAAATTCACAAACATGAAAATTTTGGAAGAGCTGCCAAGTAAGGAAATGTTGGCAGCCAGCTGCGCCATTTCAGCGAGGTGCCAAGCACCAAGTGCACACATAGCAACAGGAAGCACAATTACACATACAGGCAACAAGTTTAACGAAACCGGCATTAGGGGAAAGTAGGACTAGCTTCACCTCAAGGAACACTGCATAAGTACAAAGAAAAACAGGTCAGAAGCGATAATATAACAATATGAATGCAATAAGTTTAACCTGTCAGGTTAACCTGTCAATAAGAACCTGTAAAATGGACGACACAATGCACTTGTGTCGCCCGTTTCTTCCTTTGTCTATGTTTTTCGCTCAGTTTTCCACATAATGCATTACCAACACACCCAACAGTCTGTTCTTCTGTCAAGTTTATGCCCTTTGCACATCACAATAAGTCAGATCATGTGAATGAGGAGTGACTGCCAGATCACTGCACCCAAAATTTTAACACATGAAACACTAAATATCAGATAACAGTCGATGTTATGGAAATTTAGTAAGGATAAAAATAAATCAGCAAAATTCCACGAAGTTTTCTGCACCATAGTTTGCAGCTATGTTGTGCAGCATTACAGTGTTCCGGACAAAGCTGTAAATGCCTGTTTCGATTTGAAGGGTTCCAGTAGTTGTTCCAAACTAGAGAATGTGTGAATCATTAGCATGTTGCGCACTCGCCACTACATGCGTGTAGAAACTTTTCTTTTCTCAAAAAAATGTTTTTTAACATCGTAGCCTTACTCCAAATTTAAAGGTGGTAGTCAAATCGGCAACCGGCTGACCACTTTTGTCATGCTCAGGAAAATTGAGCATTACGGCAAAGTTTCGTCATCGCAACGGCAGCGATCGGAATAGCACACAATTGCGCGTGAAAAATGTCAGGCCACCATTACAGGTGATACCAAAAAAAATTTTGAGTTAAACGCCGGACATTGACGCTCTGGCGCGTCCCGTTCGGGCCAGCATTAAACTTATCAAGTCTAAAATGGCATAAAACGCACAGTAGAAATCGTGGACGTACGAGAAAGTAGCCAAATTGCGCAAGGACAAGTCGTTAAAGCTTACCGAAAGGCGTTCTTAAAAACAGGGTTGCGTCCTGCGAGAACGATTGTTGACAACAGTCGGATGGCTCCTTAAATCGGAAAGCTTTGTGCAAGCACGGCAAGCATACCGAACAGAATCGCACCCGAAAGCTCACTGTTACTTCACACGAGCGCGTTGCATCAACTGATAACGGCCAACTGACACAAAGTGACCACGTTGGCGACTAGATGCTACCAGTCACGAGAGCTGCCAAATATGTTCACGCTTTTAAAGTAGAAGGTAATTAATCACTCGAAAAAGTAACGGCAACGTCTCTTTCTTTGACGTTACGCAGCGACACTCCCAACAGGTTGCTACGCGGTCGGCAGAATAGGTGGAGACGCGAAGGCTTCGAAAACGCGGGAAACGGATTTTCACTCCAAACGGCCCGCAACCTTTATCACTAAACTCACGAGTGCGTTTGAAACAGACACAAATTCGCGTTTCACAAGCCAGACTATGAAAGATGCCTACGCTCGATTAAGCAGCGGTGCGCAGTTTCACGAACGCCGCAAGTTCTACGGGTACGGGAAACGCAGCCTCCTCACGTTGGGCCCGCGTTCGAGCGGTCCCCAAAACCGTGCAATTTTTGAACACATACGTCTTATTCAGAAGTTCCGAAGTCGGCAAGGGACATATATGCACGGATACACATATGCCACGGTGTAAAGGTTACTGTCAGCCGACTCACCTTCGCGGTTCGTACGTAGACAGAAAATGCAAATAAAAACGAAACCACGCAATTGCTTCTCGACACGCAACAACAAATGCGACACCTCTGGCTCCTCGAATAGGTGTCAAAGCTAGACAGCATTAGCAATGCCACGAAAACCGCATAATTCTACACGAACAATTCCAAAACGCCCGCTAACGAACAATACCATGCCACTTCAGCATTACCTTTTGTACTCACCCCCGCTTATCAACGCTCTTCAGTAGACTGCCTTGTTGCGGAGCTCTGATTTAAACAACTAAAACTTAATTAGGCGATGAACAAGCGAATTGCTATCTTAACTGTCACTGACACTACACACGCGCCTTAATGTGCAGTTTGGAACGTTTCCCGGCGAAAAAACAAAAAAACACAGAAACACAACATCAGCAAGGAACAATAGAACAATAAACGTCAAGAAACTGGAATTGTTTGGTGTCGATGACTATTGTATCCCGCCCTGCAAAACCGCCCCCTAGCGCACTTACGAATATCTGCTTCATACTTAGCTACACATCTGCCAAATTATTAGCTCGACTGAAGGATCTACTAAACTAAATAAGTATGACTGTGTAAGTCAGGGTCAGGAGAGTTTAAGAAAAACTTTTTGAGAGGAAAGAGGAATAGAACAAGCGCTTCTGCGGTGACACAGGATGGCGCCATCTTAACAAAGACTAACAGAGAACGTCCAAAACGTACAGCTAGCGCCGTACAGTTAGCGCCAAAAGTTTAGAGACCTCTAGGTCTTCGAAAGCTTTGAATATCCCAGCAATCTGCGTCTGCATTCGGTCGAACTGCACAGTACACGCTAGCCCGTTTTAGAACGGGCCGGAAATCTACATTGGAGGCTGCTTGCCGAAGCAGCAGGTGTTTTGAGTGAGTTGAGCCTCGTGATCCCTAAACTTTTGACGCTGTCACGGTGACTGTACATGGTCTCGTTCCGTTGTCATACAGAACAATTCCGATTACAATCGAGATTGATCTGTATCGGATTTCACGATGGTTACCAGCCCCTTTCCGCAGCTTTCGTGAATTAGCCATTCGCGAGCGGGAAATTCGATCGCATTGTCCGTGTGTCACCCGAAGGAGGTTAAATCCTTGGACACCCATACTATTTATTTTTTTTTAAATACCTTGCAGACCGGCATCCGCGCGCGAAGCATTGCATGCCTAAAAGGAGTTCTTTAACCTGCACCAAAATCTCTAAATATATCCAATCGAAATGCGACCGTCGTGTCCAGGAACCGAACACGCGTCCACAAACTTGGCGACGCGACGCTGTGCCAGCTCGCCACGGTGGATTATATCGCGTGCATTGCATGTATGCATGGAGACCGATACAAACATAACATGACATACAGATTACAGAATTAGACAACCTGCAATCTGCGTACCTAAATCTGTTTTTCAAGTCCTATCAGGAAAGGAAATCCCTAATCTAATCGCTCGTATCAATGGCGATAAATCAATCATTGCATATAGATACGAGTAAAACTTAAGTCATTACCAAGCTGTCGTGATTTGCAACATAGACATTCAAAATTTCATTAATGTACTGATGGAGCAAGGACATGCGGGAGTGCAAAGTCACAAGAGCGAAAAGCGAAAGGTCAAGTTTTATCCGATTTATTCTTGACTGGAGGCTCTAATAGCGTAAAGTGAATCCAGTAGCTCGATTTTGAGTGGCTTCCAAGATAAGACCACATATCGGGGCTGCGAATTCAGCTTCAGGGGACGCTAATTATCTTCGAATGTTAGACCACGATCTATAGTGTATACCCTATACGATAGGTGTCTCAAGAAATGTGTTCGAAAATCCTCAAAAATAAGGAAAATGGAATATTTCCTCGCTGCCTTCATAATTAGTTTTTCTGTGGCGGCATCCACTTTAGCATGACTAGACTGTCGTAATTGAAGAAATGAAATCGATGAACTTTCTATTTAATGGAGAGAGGTGGTCTTATATGCAGGTCGTCCCAAATATCCCGCCACTAGATAAAAAAAAAAAAAAAGAGGAACGCCGTTACGCGAAGCACACCTAGTACATATTGTTAATGAAGTTTGGTTAATTAGACATGTAATTATGTTTAAAACTCGACAAATACTCACCCAATCATTAAAATGTCAATGAGGCGTATATATGCATGTTCAAATGACATCTAACTGCGATATTCTCAGCAACGTACTAATTACGTGCTCATTTTTTCCGGCTGATAAAGAAAGCACGCGAAATATGAAAAGTAACACGTGACTACGCTCCCACCCGCAAAAGGTGTGAGCGCAGTCTGCTACCTCACAGGGATCCTGTTTGAGGTCGCCGCTTCCTGATGCGCGCTAGGGAGCCTACATGATCGGCCGGTCATGTAGGCTCCCTAATGCGCGCTGCAGTCTAGTCGCGTGTCATTTTTAATATTTCGCGGGCTGTCTTTATTAGCAAAAAAAAAAAAAATCGAGCACGAAATTAGTACGTTGCTGAAAATAGCGCAGTTAGATGTCAACTGAATATGCCTACATATGCTTCATTGATATTTTAATGATTAGGTGAGTATTTGTTGAGTTATAAACACAATTAGGAATAATTAACTAAACCTCATTAACTGAAAAAATAGTCGTGGATACTACAGTATATAGTGGGAACAATATGCACTATACAGGAGTGCTTCGCGTAGCGACGTTCCTTTTTTTAAATCGTGCTGCGTGATATTTGCGACACCCTGTATATGTATATACATACACGACCGCCTGTCTACACTAATTAGAAAGTTTATTTAACCCTTTCAGGGTCGAATTTTTTCGCGAAATCCGGTCCAAAAATGTGTAATTTTTTTATTGCTGAAATAAATTCTTCAGACGATTCTATTTCAGAAAAAGATTGTCTAAAATTTTTTTTCGTGACCGTAAAGTGACAAAAAAATCATTTTTGTTGTTACATACACATTGTTTATTCGTAGTAAAATCAAGCAAAATCCTAAAAAAAAACTTTAACAGTTTTTTATATATAAAAATTATGCATTGGATTAAACATAGCTCATAGACATAAAAAATAAGCGCACCAGAGTACTTTTCCGGTTAAAAATGTTCGTGCTCTAACACTAAAAACTTTTCAGCGTGTGATAATCTTTGAAGCATGCATGGCTCGCCGCGCACGCTTTTCAGATATCGCTCCTTGATCGTCGTCGGAGTCTGAACTCGTCATAAAATCCTCGTCTGACAAACTGAAATCCAATGAATCGGATTCTGATTCGGCACTTTGGGAATAGTCCGCATCGGAAGAATCACTGCTCGACTCACCGGCAGCAGAGCAACCGGCGCGCGCTTCCATAGCGTAAGCGAACTGCGTCAGTGAGCGCACGGAAGAAAACTCTTATGGTTGTGCGCCCATCCGGAAAGCAAAACGAGTGACAAAGCTACAGTAATCCTTCGTCTTATCGCCCACAAGACGTAGTTTGTTTTTCCGAGGCCCTAAAACAGGAAACGCAACCACGGCGGCGTCGTTCGTGTAATTTAGCGCCGCACGGAAACAGATGTAATCGCGGCCCGGGGAGCAATAAACGAGAGAGTAACAAGCGGTCACCCTTTGAGACATTAGAAACCAAACAGCCATCAGCTTTGCGGGGCGAAAATCACCCGAAGGACGAAACCGGAACCAGCCGGACCGCGTGCGCGCGTTCTGATACGCAATTGAAAGCCGCCGCGCCCCTTTGAAAGCAAAAAAGAAAAAAAAAAAAGACGGAGAGACATCGGCGCACGGAGGTGCATCGGCGTATTAAAATATTCCATGTATTCCCGAAGCGTAGCAGCACATTCCAAGCAAGAGAAATGTAGTCGGCGCGCCGTTTTGGGAAGCAAAAAAAAAAAAACAACAACGGAGAGACATCGGCGCATGAAAGAAATTCCACATATTCCCGAAGTGTGGCAGCACAGGCCAAGCAAGAGAAATGATCGAAAAAGGCGCGCGTTTTTAATATAAATTCTATGCCGTACATGTACGACGAAAACCCTTTGGTACCAGGAAGCTTCTGCCGTACATGTACGGCGAAAACCCTCAAAGGGTTAATTTGTGTGTGTTTGTGACTTTTTGGAGGACAGGGTCCACGCCTGCGGCAGCTGGAAATCGCAGAAAAAAACGCCAGGCCTGCACTGAAACCGCAGCACAGTCACAGCGAAAGCTGGAAGAGCGGCGTTTCTAGAGCCCGTTAGGCTCTCTTGGGGCTACAATACAAGTACACTAGAACGGTACCCACTACGCATTAAATCACAATTTTTGTGAAGTTGGGAAGCACCTACTAAGCCATTATTCGTCATTCTCCGGAGAAGCGAGGCACCAGCTACACGTCTGTAAGGCATTATGTGCACTTTGTTGACGCGACGACTGATGACGATGAAGAATTATGGCTCAGCCCTTTTTAATGGGTTGGAAGCTTTAAACGGCCCACCAGTTATGTAATTTGCATTGGGTGACGCCCGGCCGGTATTTCCCTCTCCCATCATGTTGTGTAACATACGTTGACGTGGGAGAGAGACGGGGGGGGGGCGAAGAACTTTACTGAGACCCCAAGTAAATGGATCATGCGCTTATGGGCTTCTTTGGCAACCAATACAAGTGCACTTGCGAGGAACCTACTACGCTATAAATCATTGTAATTTTACTGAGACCCCGAGGAAATGGATCATACGCTTGTGGGCTTCCTTGGCAACCAATACAAGTGCACTTGCGAGGAACCCACTGCGCTATAAATCATTGTAATTTTTGAGAATTAGGGCAGCAGACACTGTGCCATTTTTCGTCATTCTACGGAGAGCCGTGGTACCTGCTAAACGCATGTAAGGCATTATGCGCACTTTGTTGATGCTGTGCCTGATGACGATGAAGAATTATGGCAGAGCCTTTTGTAATGGGTTGGAAGCATTCAACAACCTACTCGTTGCGCAATTAGCATTCTGTGACGCCTGGTTACAGAATTCGCGTTGTGCGACGCTTGGTGCTTATTTTACTTTTCTACCACGTTATATTGCATATGCTAATGTGGTTCCTTCCCGACATGAAGCCTGTATAGGACCTTTTTGCAAGAGGTTCAGAGGTTGAATACTGGGCTCCCACGCAGAGGGCCCAGGTTCGAACCTAGTTCCATCATGGAATTTTTTTCTTATTTCGTTTTTTTCTTATTTCGAGCGACACTGGTTACGGACACCGGCGGCGGCGGCGGCGGACAACTACGGCGCCAAAAACGGCCGGTGAAATGATCTCATAACAGCTTTCGCTGTAAAATCGCAGCACGTAAAACCAAACCCGCCCATTGGGGTCTAGGTTATGGTGCTCGACTGCTGACCCGAAGGTCGCGGGATCGAATCCCGGTCGCGGCAGCCGCATTTTCGATGGAGGCGAAAATGCTTCAGACCCTGGTACTTGGTTTTAGGTGCACGTTAAAGAACCCTGTGGTCGAAATTTCCAGAGCCCTTCACTGCAGCGTCTCTCATAATCATATCGTGGTTTTGGGACGTTAAACCCCAGCAATTATTATTATTTTACGCCCAGATCTATCGCGACGACACGGATAATACGAACGTTCACAAGAAAGCAGCCTTACAACAGAAGGAGCCATCAGCCCATCACGTCAACGAATGCTAGTAGCCAAAAGTCTCAGCTGGTTTGATGAAACGTGGTTAAATCGACGCTTATTATAACGACGGGACAAGGAAAGAGTACGCACACGACGTTCGTTATAAGCGCCGTCAAGCCAATAACCAAACAGCCCATCTTAGAATCGCATCCAGTTAGACGCCAATCGTGGGGGACGTTCGTTCCCGCCTTAGTATGTGACCTCCCAAGAACGACACTGTTAACAGCATCAGTAGAGTAAGAAAGATACCATTACCTGTTCAGACAATGTCCAGCTGTTGAAGAATGCGCCCAGAGTGGTTGCGATCGCCCCGATTGGAATGTCTCGCGCCACGCGCTCTTCTCAGTCCAGAAGCCACAGAGGGGCGCTTCACAAAACACTAACCTTTTTCAATCAAAAGTGTACACCCAAGATTATACCGTGATGGATTACCACAAAGTAAATTATAAATAGATGCCAATAAATGTTTACCTACTACTAATTCACGCCTTAGTGGAAAGATACGTGGAAGAAACGTTCCTAAATAGTTCTCGGTGACGAAGACTTCACAGTGGGGATCGGTCAAGAAAAGCGCGGATATGTAGTCGTGAAAATGAGAAATCTGTAGTGTAAATAGCTGAACGCGAATCAGAATGAGTAGGTTTTCTGTTTTGACTAATAAACAACCATTTTCGTAGGACAGTTAAGACGAAAAAAAAATTTTAAGCAGCTTCACTGACTTAACGTCGCGAAGACTGGTTAAACAGCGGATCTGGTGGCATCTATTTGATTGCTTGAGTTTGCTCGATAGTGGCATCATCTGCACTGTTTAACCAGTCTTTGCGACGTTAAGTCATCGAAGCTGCGTCAGATTTCAAATTCATAACGTGTAGTGGGCCTGAGGTGAATAGTGGGGCTTGCCCAATTCCTGTGGCACGTCCCGCTAGGAGATGCTTGGCACATGCCCGCCAGGCTTGATGATGATGATGATTGCCTTTATGAATGGCTCACACCCACCCTGGGGGATTGGCCAAGAAACGAGTAATTTACATATGAAAGTGGTCACACGTGAATTCTATGACTAATGAACTATAGAATAGTTAGAATAAAATATTAATGCTAATTTAAAAATTCTAAATCAGAACCGCCCTGATTCAATTAAGAATTTTTGCATGGCGGAACAGACATCCCGGCGACAATGGCCTAATGAGGAGGCTCCCAAGGATAGAATACTAGAAGTAATGAAATCCAATCTAACTTCATTAAACGTCGCTTTGAGAATGTTTTTCCTCAGTGAATTGAATCGGTTACACGACAAAAAATAATGTTCAACTGTTTCGTCCTTGTTGCAAAACTAGCAAAGAGGGGAAGGAGCCAGACCAGATATGCATATAACAGTTTAGTTCTGGAACGCGACATCGTAATTTTGTAAAAATAAATTTTCTTATATGCAGCTTTTTCATTTTTAGTGGACCGGAGGTGGTAAAGGGGCTTGCACAATTTCTGTGGCGCATATACCAGCTAGGAGATGCGTTACGTTCCGCAGGGATTAACCTCGACCTTAAGCAGCGAAATTGTGAAAGACGATGAGCGAGCAATTACGTGAGCGATGAATTTAACAACTAAATCAGTTTGAGTCGCAAATAAATTCCTCTGCAGCGATGTGTGAGAGGCTATATCGCTGTGTGAAAGACTCAGCACGGAAGCCCAGAAAGGAAGCAGTACAAGAGAGTTGAGTGGCAAGTTGCGAGCTTTCGCGCTGTCATCATCATCATTGTCATCATCATCCCATCTTATGACCACTGCAGGACGAAGGTATAACGAAGGCCTCTCCCAATAATGACCAACCCACCCTGTCCTGCGCAAGCTGATTGCATTTTATGCCTGTAATTTTATTGATTTCATCGCGCTATCAGCCCACGGCTACTGGACTGATGTTGTCGCCCACCTCCGGGCGTGAGTACCCTGGTCAAGGAAATAAACTTTAATTATCTCTCTCTTTCCACCTAACCCTTTGACGTCCTTGGCCACGCTGAAATATTTGGCATGAATATCCCCAATCAGAGCATCCATTCTTTCTTATTTTTTTTCTCCAGCTCACTGTCACAGCGACACCTGCTTAGACATGGAGAGATGTTCAACTGTTTCAGGGCAACTTTGTAAATAAGACCAGCGCGAAGTGCAGTTAAACCTCGATATAACGATCTTCAATATAACGAAATTCTAGATATAACGAAATATTTCCCTTTTTCCAAATTCATGTCCATAGAGTCACATGTATTTGGAACCTCAATATAACGAAGCATGTTTATCCGCGATTTCAATATCACGAAGTTTCAGAAAAACCGCAGAGCAAGACCGACGCTATAAATTGAAAGTTCTGCTGGGGCCAGTTGATTTGCACGCGGTTTTTGCGTACGCATTTTCAAATTGCTCGCAGCGCGACGGAGAGTGGTCTCCAAAGCGGAGAAGCCGGGTGCGAAAAGGTGCAGCTGAATGCTCTCCTCGCCTTCGGAGTGCGGAGAGGGGGAGCATGCGGCTGATTCGCGGTGTGTGGGAACCTTGCAGTACAGTGTACTAGAAGTACAGTATTCTAGTACACTGTACTTGCAGCGCGCTCTATTCTACCGTCTCTACGCAGCGTAGCTCCGTATTGAGTGCGGAGCAATTTAGGGGCCCGGGCTGTCGTATGCTATCATCTCATGTCGCTTGGCGTCACGCAGGCAAAACCGAGTATAGCGTAGTCATGTATAGTAGAGCTGTGCACGCGCTCCGGGTAACCTGAAAGCTCGAGCCCGGCCCGGCCCGCGAGCCGGGCTCGGGCTACCTTGTTTTTTATCGGCCGGGCCGGGCCAGGTGCAAAGCCCGAATCAAGCCCAAAAATATGGACGCTGTGCCGGAATTGTTTTCCAGCACGTAGCGATGAGCACACAGGATGAGCTTTGTGATTATCTGTCCACGGAATCATCCTCCTCTCCTGCATATGAGGCACTAAACGTCTGGAAGAAAAGCAGTCTAAATATTCCAAGCTAGCTATATGCTTGCGAAAAGATATTGGCAATTCCGGCTACCAGTGCGACCAGCGAAGGGAACTTCAGTTCGGCTGAATATGTGATGCAGGAGATCCGCACTTCCCTGAAGCCCGAATCACTGGACAGATAGTTACTTTTACACGGCAATTTGTAATCTGTGTGTATAGTGACTGCCATGTGTCGGTTGCTTATGTTTCACTTTGATAGGTTGAATAACACGCCGCATTATCGGAAAGCGATATCTTAATTGTCTCCGCAGCGAACCTTCATAATGTCGGGTTGGACAGGGCCGGGCCCGGACTCTTCTTTTTGTACGTCGGGACGGGCCGAGCGGGCTCGCAGCCCTCTGGCGTCGGGCCCGCGGGCGGGCCTTCGACGCAGTCAACGGGCCTGGGCTCAGAAATGCGGCCCGTGCACGGCTCTAATGGTACGGTCCCTACTAGGGACCGTACTAATGTATAGCAGTCATGTACAGTATCGCATAGAAAGGGGGCGGGAATGGGAAGCGAGTGTGAGGTAGAGCATAGCAACGTATGGTGTCGCGCATGCAAACACAGCTATGTATGGCATAACCATGTAGAGTGAGCCAAAGGAAAGAACCCGCCAGCGTGATACAGAGATTTAATAATTCAGGGCTGGGCAAAGATACTTTGAAATTGTATCGCGATACGATACAAGATACTCAGGCAAGAAGTATTGGAGATACAGATACAAGATACTGCCGCAAAAATTGTATCCGATACGATACTTGGCAATTGTATCTTAAGATACTTCGATACATCCTCAAATTTCTTATTATAGATCCATGTAATGTAGCAGCAAACGCCTATGCATGAAAATTTCTGCTTGAAAATTTTTTAACTGTGACCTATTTTGTTTCACTTGAATGAAATGTCCGTTAGTATCTCAAAAGATTTGCCCTTCTTGCTCAAAGTACATTAGTTTCCTTCCAAAATAACTTATTGGGGTTTGCTTTAGCTTCTTCACAAGACAACGCTTTGTACACTTCGCTGACAGCGGTTCTTGCTTGTCATTTGTGCTTTTGATGGGAGTCGCTGCTGAGCTTGCCGACCATCTAGCGGGTTGCCATATAATCACAATAACTTCAATAAGAAGCCTTCGCACGACGGCGCAAATACCGGTGTGGACTTATACCTTGTCCGTAAAAGACCGTTTGCACAATAGCGTATATCGGGACAGGTGTACAGCAGCAACAACACTCGTAGCGACATTTTTTTTTTTTTTTTTTTTTTGGGGGGGGGGGGAGGGGCGCATGGTGTATACTAGGGTTTTGAGACCTTTCGCTAGCGGCCCGGCCCGCACACATGACCGTCTTCGTACCATTTGCTTTTATTTTCTAAATAAGTATGTTCGTGAGCTGCACAGGCATGACTGGTCTCAAGCATTCCTTTCGTGAGGAGCATGTGGTCACCATGAGCTGAAACATAACCGTGGAACAAAAACTCTATATTTCAGAATCCGCGTCCAGATACCAGTCGTTCTGCACATCGGTATCGATGTTTCTGAAATCCTGACTCAAATAGCCTTCAGAAATGACCTATATATGAGTTATGGGAAATGCTTCCTTTCAAGCGTCATTTTGTTCAAACTCTCTCCCACCATCTTCACTGACCCGGCCTTTGCAACTAAATTGCGCGACTGCGGCCCGCTGGCTATAAGCTCAGGTTGAGACCCCTGGTGTATGCGTAGATGACGTAAAACTGCAATGAATTTTCATATTCTACTTATCTGCTGGCGTAAAGGAATCTTTGTTGATATACTCACTAACGTGCAATCTTTTTAGCAATTTTTCTTCAACGAGAGAACATGTGCAACACAGAAACGTCTCAGACGTATTGTATAGTTCCACAAAGCGTCGCAGGACACCACCGCTATTTGCGCTATTTGCGTTGCCAAGGCGATTTTGAAAACACAAATATATAGTTATGTGGGCGTACCTTGAGTAAATAGTACAAAACATCCTGCTTACCGCTTAGAAAAGTAGCGAAATTGAGTTTGCATTATAATAATAGAAATAATTAGGAGCCATCTTAAAGATGTTAGGAAAGGGATTCGAGAAACTTTGTTTTACAGAATGCTCCGTTTTACTAATGAGCGTCCCAACGAGCCGTTTCAGGCAATTTCCATAGGCACTGAATTTTCTATTGTCTTAACAGGTAATTTGACGATACTTCATGCTCATAGCTATTAAGGGCGCCGTCTGTATTATGTTTCTGTACTCATTCAATGTGAATGTTTGATACAGAACCACCTCTCTATTTTACCTATATTTGTTTTCCTGTTTTAGGCTTTCTTAAATATTTTTCGCATTACTAATCGCCACGTAATGGGAGCTCTCCCATTACGTGGCGTAAGATGTAAGATCCACGCGACGCAAAGGACCCCATTCTTGCACGCATCACATTTTGTTACGGAGCAAGACGCAAGAGAATCTTCAATAACTACACTGTAGCAACATCAGAATTTGCGCGATAGACGCGGCGCAGGACAGTGGCTAAGTGTCACGGTATTGGCAAAAGAAATCGAGCGAACAAAAGGTGCGTGGGCTGGGCGTAGACGTCCGCGCGCTTGTCTTCCTCATCTTGTGCCCTCAATGGAGCACTCTGGCGGAAAAAATAAAATTGCGTCACTGCCCTATGACTTAATCAGAGAGCTTAGTGGCACCAGTACCAGCTTGAGAAGCGGAGCTTGGCCAGCGATTATTGTTTCGCACGGTTGTGTTGCGATAGAGGTATCTTGTATCTTAAGATACACGATACATTATCGAATGTATCGGAAATACAGATACAGATACTCCTATTTCGAGAAGTATCGCGATACAGATACAAGATACCCATAGAGTATCTAAGATAGTATCTGAGACACATGTATCTTCGATACTGCCCAGCCCTGATCGGAGAAATGAGTGTCATGTTCAACATAAGAACAAATATGTGTCATGCAAGGTAGGCATAGTGTATCAGGTCCCGTTAACGCGCGAGAAATCTTATATCGGCGCAAGCGACCAATGCATGCATATGAGGCTAAGGAAACACGAACGATCGGTTTCCGATACCCTGGGCTTACATTTGCCCGCGCATTGCCGAGAGTGTGGTTGCGAACCCGTCTTTAATGATTCGACAGTTGTATCGATGCAAAGGAGATACGTAGGCCGCAAGACTTTCACATCAGGAGAAAGGGAGGTGGGTGTATTAGCCGTCTCTATCAGTCTGTCTGACAAGGAATTCGCGTATCTGCGTTCCATGTGCTACAGGTAACTACGCTGCATTGATTGTTTGATTGAAATCCTTGACTGACGTTGGTTTCTTTTTTGCGTTGTTTTTCGTTGAGTGACATAACGTCCTTGCTGCGGCTTTATAAAGGTGATACGTTTTTTTATATAATCAGTTGTGAATCTGCGCTTGTTTGTCCCCTCTTTCTTTCTTCGTGTCCCGTCCTGCTGCGCAGTTTTTCAGAAGATGGTCCCGTACCAACTTGCCCAACTTTCAACGTTAGTTATGTAGAGTAAGCATAGTAAGGGAGCGGGAAAGGGAGGTGAGGGTGAGGAGGGTGCAAATGAGGATGGGAGAAGGTAAAGCATAGCATAGCCGGCATAGTGCAGCAGTGGGTGGGAAAGGCAAGTGAGGAGGAGGAGGAGAAAGAAAAAAAAGTCAGTTTCGCCGCAACGGCGAAGCAATGAATGCGATAGCAATAAATTGTAATGGAACGCGAAGAACGGAAAGCAGCTCGAAATTGCCAGCGCGTCGCTCGAGCCCAAAGGACGCACGAAAAGAACGCGCACAGGACGAGCGCGAACTAATGCGTCACAGCTCAACACTTGAAGCGCACTGCTCAAACATAAAGCAGGACGCACGAAACGAACGAACAGATACACACCAGTTTACATCGACGAGCGCCCTTCCTTGAACTTGAGAGGGCGAATCTGGCTCCCTCCCCGCTCTGCCCATTCTGCAGAAATGATGAGCCAATATACTCTTTCCTTTTATCCCGTCACCGGTTCGCACATACGAGAAACATTTTGAAACTAAAGATTACACGCATTAAAAAAAATATTAAACGAATTGGAGTGAATTCTTTAATTTCTGCTCGTAGGTTACGTTTTAAGGAGTTGCGGTGTCTTTCTTTTTTTTTTTTTTGCCTAGTTATACCTGAGGATGCAAATTTCTTACTTTAGTTTTGTTGATGTAACTATTTTGAATTTAGTGAAGGAACAAGCAAGGACAGCCGACTTTTTTAAGCACAAGAAAAAATAGTAAGGTTATGAGTAAGAGATGAAGAACAGATAGAACATTCAGTATAACAAGTACAACAGCGATGTAATAAATGATGTAGGAAACTTAGCACGTAAAACTACGAAACTCTTTTTTCAATATTCACCTGCGAGAGTACGTGAATATTTCAAAATGACTGTTGCTCTCCCACAAAACCCCTCACGAAAGTAATTCCTGGCTTAGGCCTTTTAAGAGAGGTCCGAATCCAGATGGACGTGTGTGAGTGCGTGTGCGTGTGAGTGTCACACATGAGCAGAAAACTTTAATGGCAATACATTTATAGATCTGTAAATTGTGCGCTTCAATCTGCAAACACCGATTCTATATATCTGCGCAATTCCAAGCACGACAATGACGTTAGCCGCGTCACACAAAAGAGATAATCAAATATACAAAACATATTACAAATGCAAGATAATAAAATCCGTCGTGTCACTTTTTCCATGTACTGTTCAATGTCTAGTGGCATGCGTGAGGTTATCATTGGCTAATTATTAATATGGATAAATGTCGCATACTTGCGGTGAGTTCTTGTTACGAGGCTGCAAAGGCATTCGATATAACTTGAAGCAGAGAACCACGAAGACAATTGACTAAAAGGAAGAGTTACTTGGTAAACGAAGAATAAAAACAGTATAAAGACGTTTATTAGCGGGCACTCGGCGACGATAAACGACTGCGACAGTCAAGGCGGGGTGCCGACTCTGAGCGCGAGGAGCGTGCTGTCCGAGAAGAGCGGAAGAGGACGACCCACTAGTAAGCGCTCGAGAGGGCGACCCACTACAGGCTTCCAACGCTTCGCTACAATTACCCCGGGTACGAAAAGGGAGCCGCCTGGCGACCTAACTGCTTGTCACTATGAGCGGGTCATGGTAGGGTTTCAGGCGCTCCACGTTGACAATGTCGCGCCCTCGACGGCGCATGTCCGAAGATGGTTCAAGGGGTTCGATCACGTAGTTGACCGGGGACGTGCGTTCGACGACACGGTAGGGGCCGTCGTATTTCGGCAGTAGTTTTGAAGAGAGGCCAGGTGCAGTGGTAGGGACCGAGAGCCATACGAGTGCTCCAGGGAGGAACGTGGGCGCAGAAGTGGTGGTGTCACCGCGAATGCTCTTCTGCCGCTCTTGGTCATTCGTAGTAAATGTCTTGGCAAGCTCCCGACACTCCTCAGCAAGTCTTGCTGTGGCAGAAATAGGCGCACACTCAGACGGGTCCGGCTTGTATGGAAGGATTGTGTCGATTGTGTGCGACGGGTGCCTGCCGTACAATAAGAAAAAGGGCGAGAAACCAGTAGTGCTCTGCGGGGCGGTATTATAGGCGTATGTGACAAAAGGCAGAATGGCGTCCCAATTTGTGTGATCGGCGGCGACGTACATCGAGAGCATGTCGCCGAGCGTGCGGTTAAAGCGTTCGGTGAGGCCATTCGTATGCGGGTGGTAAGCAGTAGTTTTCCGGTGAACAACGTTGCACTCTTTGAGAATGGCTTCGACGACTTCGGACAAGAAGACACGACCTCGATCGCTGAGCAGCTCCTGGGGTGGACCGTGGCGCAGCATGAATCGGTGCAGCAGGAAGGAGGCAACATCGCGCGATGTAGCCGCTGGGAGGGCGGCAGTTTCGGCGTATCGCGTAAGGTGGTCAACAGCGACGATGGCCCAGCGGTTACCAGCCAACGTTAGAGGAAGTGGTCCATACAAATCGATGCCAACGCGCCCAAACGGCCGGTCAGGGCAAGGTAGAGGTTGCAGACCTGCCGGCGACAGGTGCGTTGAAGTTTTGCGGCGCTGACAATCGATGCAGGAGCGAACGAACTTCTGCACGTAGCGGTACATCCCTCGCCAAAAGTACCGTTGGCGAATGCGGTCGTAGGTTTTCGATACCCCAGAGTGTGCACACTGCGGGTCAGAGTGGAACGACTCGCATATGTCAGAACGCAGACTGCGGGGTATTACGAGTAGCCACTGGCGGCCGTCGCCGTAATTGCGTCGGTGGAGGAGGTCGTCGCGAACGGTGAAATGGTGCGCTTGACGACGCAATGCGCGAGTGGATGGTGTCGCCGATGGATCACTCAGCAAGGCTATCAGTGAGGCAATCCAGTGATCCTTGCGCTGTTCAGTGGCGATGGTTTGAATGTCGATAGACGAAACGGCATTGTGAGACACTGAGCTGGAAGTATTAGTGGGTAATAGCTAAGCGGCTCGGCGGGCCAGCGGGCCCAACGAAGGAGCGGAGAGGGCAGCGGAGCGCGAGACGAAATGAAGAGTAATAGCTAAGCGGCTTAGCGTCGCCCCGCTCGTTGAACGTAGAACGCACCTCGCGTTCCGCTGTGGAGTCAGTTGAGCGTAGCGTGAAGGTGCGTCCACTTGGTTTCGCCTTCGTTTTGCAGCCAAGCTGACCGCGTCTCGACAAGACGCGCTTGAGAAAAACGCGAAATGTATGCAGTTATCTGCACGTCTGTGAACACGCGATCAAATGTAATCTGTACGGAAAAGATGTCAAAGTAGCACGTCCTTTCTTAAGTTTCTTGTGTCTTCTTGTCTCCTGTTTCGAATCAAAAGATCAACACGAGATTTCGATTATTTGAATCCACTTTAGGTCATCTCCAAACGGCCTCGCCTTCAGAGGTCTTCTTATGTTGAAAAGCAGCGCCGGGACATTTCGCCTGGAGCAGAGCGAGCGCTGTGTTGGCGGGTCTCGCCGACAACATGCCGCTGCCGCTTGTGTTGGAGGTCGCCCTCTTGTCTCGCGAAACCGCTGGTCCGCTGGCCACGCTCCGCTGAGCAGAGGATACCAGCGGCCGAGCGGTCCGCTCCGTAAAAATGCTGACTGTCCCAGCGTGCCGCACATGCGCAGTTGGCGTCTCCGCTCGTGCGCCGGGCCTGCTGGCCCGCTGAGACGCTTAGCTATTACTCTCTATTGTCGTCACGCAAGGGGGAGCGCGAGAGTGCGTCGGCGTCAGCATGCTGGCGTCCGTTGCGGTACAGCACGCGGATATCGTAGTCCTGTAGGCGAAGTGCCCAGCGGGCGAGGCGGCCTGAGGGATCCTTCAATGACGACAACCAGCATAGTGCATGATGGTCGGTGATCACATCAAATGGGCGACCGTACAAATAAGGTCGGAATTTCGTAAGGGCCCAGATGATCGCCAGGCATTCCTTTTCGGTGACGGTGTAATTGGTCTCGGCTTTAGTAAGCGTACGACTTGCATATGCCACGACATATTCAGGGAACCCTGGTTTGCGATGCGCAAGGACAGCGCCAAGGCCAACACCGCTAGCGTCTGTGTGTACCTCTGTAGGGGCCGCAGGGTCGTAGTGGCGTAGTATGGGAGGCGACGTCAACAAACGACGGAGCTTTGCGAAAGCGTCGTCGCACTCCGACGACCACGAATGGAGGGGCCCGTTACTTCCGAGAAGCTTCGTCAGTGGCGATATGATAGTCGCGAAATTTCGAATGAAGCGCCGAAAGTAGGAACACAGTCCTACGAAACTGCGCAGTTCTTTGACGGACGTAGGTTTGGGGAACTCGGTCACGGCCCGAAGCTTGGCGGGATCAGGAAGAATTCCGTCCTTGGACACGACGTAGCCGAGGATTGTCAGCTGCCGTGCTGCAAATCGGCACTTCTTTAGATTCAGTTGCAGACCGGCGTTGCTCAAACGCGTCAAAACATGCCGTAGGCGTTGAAGATGCGTGGAGAAGTCCGGAGCAAACACGACGACGTCGTCGAGGTAGCACAAGCACGTGTGCCATTTCAGGTTGCGCAGAACGGTATCCATCATGCGCTCAAAGGTGGCGGGTGCATTACACAGCCCAAACAGCATGACGTTAAATTCGTACAGGCCGTCGGGCGTGACAAAGGCGGTCTTCGGTCGAGCGTCATCAGCCATAGGTACTTGCCAGTACCCTGAGCGCAAATCGAGAGATGAAAAGAATTCGGCGCCTTGCAGGCTGTCAATCGCGTCGTCTATTCGCGGCAGTGGATACACGTCCTTACGAGTGATCTTGTTGAGTCGTCTGTAGTCCACACAGAACCGCACAGAACCGTCCTTCTTCGCAACAAGAACGACAGGAGACGCCCAGGGGCTGTTAGAGGGTCGAATGACATCACGTCGAAGCATGTCGTCGACTTGCTCGGTGATTACACGGCGTTCAGCGGGAGATACGTGATATGGACGTTGCCGCAGCGGCAGGTGGTCGCCAGTGTCGATGCCATGCGTAACGGCCGACGTGCGGCCGAGAGAAGTTTGAGCGACATCGAAAGAAGGGCGAAATTCTGCCAACAGGTCCAAAAGCTGGGAACGCTGGACCTGCGTAAGGTTGTCAGCTATGGAGGAACCAAATGCGTCAGTGTGTGATGAACCAGACGTCGAAACAGCACTGAGCGTACTCGAACTTCGGCCGTGCGAATCATCGGGCTCGTCCAAACTTGTGCGTCTTCGAGGGGTTCTACGCTGCCCAGACATTCCCCTCGCACCAACGTAACACTGTACGGGGAGGGGTTGATTACAAAAATAGAGGTGCTGCCCTGGGTGACTTGAACGGTCGCGAAAGGCACCAGCAAGCCTTTCCTCGTGCAAACACGGTCATATGGCGAGAGGAGTGCAACGATGTCAGATAGGCTGGCGCAGTAGACTGACACCGCCGTTGACGAGTTTGCAGGCACTTTTATGTCGTGTATGACGAGTACCTTGCTCGCAGCCGATGGACTGTCTGCCGGCGTCAAATTAGAGAATGGTGAGAGCTCTATTTCGGCGGGTGAGCAATGAATTACGGCGTCGTGGCGGGAGAGAAAATCCCATCCGAGGATGACGTCGTGAGAGCATGCAGGAATTATGATCAATTCGACGGCGAACATAGCGTCCTTAATCATGACGCGGGCTGTGCATACCGCTGTAGGGTGAATGCTTTGGGCGCTGGCTGTACGGAAGGAGAGCCCGGAAAGTGGCGTCGTCACTTTTCGCAGTATTCGGCTAAGCTTTGCGTCCATAACGGATACGGCGGCTCCAGTGTCGATAAGGGCAGATGCACGAACACCGTCCACAAACACGTCTATCACGTTCGATGGGCTTCGCTGAGGGCTTTCGCAGTTCGACATCATCGCAGCCCTTGCCTCGTGGACTGCGACGACTAGTTTTCCTGGTCTCGTGGGACCAGACGTGGCCGCATCGGTGACAGCGAGCGGCGTCGTGGTGACGGTGAACGGCGGGTAGATGGAGCGGGGCGAGACGTCGGCGACAGAGGCGTAGGTGGGTCGTAATATGGGCGGTTCACCGGGCTGGTGGCGGGCGACGCGACTCTAGGCGGCTGCACGCGATTGCAATAGCGCGCCACGTGGCCGGCGTAACCGCACGCGAAGCATATGGGGCGGTTGTCAGGTGTGCGCCATCGGTTCGCTGGGGCAGGGCCCGCCCATGGTGCAGGGCGGGATTGACGGGGCGGCAACTGATAGGATTGGACGGTGGGCTGCAGTCGTGGCCTGTGCGTGACGTCGGCGCAGGTTACCGGTACATCCGCTTCGAAAGAATGAGGTCGAGCGGAGGCTTCGGCGTAAATGTGTGGGGCAGCCGTAGGGATTGCTGGGGGCGTTCTTGCGACCACTTGGGCGTAACTCAAGGGTGCAGGAGCCGTATGGTGCTGGTGGTACTCGGGCATGACCTCTGCGATTTCTTGCTCAATTGCTCGACGGAGCGGAGGCAGAAGGGTGGTCGACGGCTGTTGAACGTACTGCGGGCGAGCAAAGTCCAGAAGAGAGAATTGGCGCGGGATTTCCTCGCGCACGAATGTCTTTGTCGTATAAGGCGTCACTGCCGACTACGGCGCCAGGAGATGGCACGTGCTCGGCGGCCGCCTCAGCGAGGACGACGAAGAAGAAATAAAGAATGAGGAACGAATGTTTCCTTTGATGTGTCTTAATTGATATGCACGACACAACATATTTTGGCGACGAAGATTTACGAGCCCATGTGCTACCGGTCTGACCTTCATCTTCGTGAGTGTTGTACGTTCGCCTGTCGTCCTCTACGATGAGTGTTTCTGGACTACAACCGCCACCCCCGTTCCTGCCGTCACCTGGACACCCGGTCATCCCTTGGGAGCAATGGATACAAGCCTTCAAGAATTACATGGTTGCTTCGGGCGCCTCCGACCTACCTGCTCTTCGGCGGAAGGCGATTCTGCTCAACTGCTTGGGCTTGGAAGGACAGCGCATCTTCCAGACTCTGACGGCAACGGACGACCCGGGCCTTGCGGCTTCGAGCCCCACGGAAGGGACGTTGGCGTCTCCTAGCCCGGATGACTTCGACTGTGCCATCGCGACGCTGGAAGGTCATTTCAGGAGCAAGGTGAACGTCACTACTGCGCGTCACCGGTTTCGTCGACGTACACAAGCCCCAGGTGAGACTGCGGCGGATTACATCACCGCTCTGAGAAGTTTAGTAGGAGCGTGCGATTTCGGTGACTTGGCGGACGACATGATACGCGACCAGCTGATAGAGAAAACGACCAGCGAGTATTTACGTGAACGCCTTCTGCTGGAAGAGTCCCTAACGCTTTCAAGGGCCCTTACTATTGCAAAACAGCATGATCAGGCGACAAGTGAAGCCAGAGAACTGTCCCGAAAGGAATCAAGTTCATCGTGTTAAAGATAATTCAAAGGAAAGAGAAAAGCATTGTAGCACGTGCACATGCTATAAGACGCAAAGTCAAAGTCAACGATCCTTCAAAGAGCAGGAATGCTATCGTTGTGGTTCGGCGGAGCACCTTGCAAATAGCCCTCAGTGCAAGGCCAAGACACATAAGTGTCGAAAATGTGAGAAAATTGGCCATTTGGAAAAGGTGTGCAAGTCGCAACGAAAGTTCGCGAAAAATGTTCAGCATGTCGCGGAGGATAGCGATACAGCTGACCCAGACGATCACTTAAGTGTGTGTCAAATCTGGAGCCGTAAGAAAGGAATTTACGCAGTATTAGAAATTGAGGGAATTTCTGTGTCATTCTTGATAGACACTGGATCATCGGTTTCCATTCTGGCTGAGGACCTTTACAAGCGTCACTTTTCTAAAGTGTATCCTCTGACATCTACGTCCGTTCAGCTTCTCGATTATTCCAAGTCCGCCATTACAATTCAAGGATGTTTCATTGCTGCGGCCTCATTCCATGGTCGATGCACTTCTATCTTATTGTACGTTGTGCCTGGAGGAACAACTATTCTTGGATTAGATGGCATCGCGGCTCTGGACATGAAGATTCAGGGGTCACCGCTTAAGTGTCTTCTGATGACGCAAGAAACACCTGTTTTGCCTGAAGAGTTACGTTTCGAATTCGAGCACCTATTTTCAAAAGAGCTCGGAACTGTTAAAGGCTTCTGTCACAAGGTCAAAGTTCGCGCGTCTGTTCAACCAGTGGCCAGCAAGCTGAGACGGCTGCCACTTGTCATTCGCGAGCAAGTCTCGGCAGAAATACAAAAATTAGAAGCCCAGGGCATCATTGAGCGCGTCGACTCGTCAGAGTGGGTGTCACCCATTGTGGTAGCTAGGAAAAAGGATGGCTCGATTCGCATGTGCGTTGACCTACGGGAGCCAAACAAAGCTGTGGTAGTGGACAGTTTTCCTTTGCCACAAACTGAAGAACTACTGAACAGCTTGGCTGGGGCGCAGCGATTCTCAAAGCTCGACTTAGCTTCTGCGTACCACCAGTTACCACTCAGTCCAGAGAGCCGTGACCTTACTACCTTCATAACTCATGACGGACTCTTTCGCTTCAAAAGGGTTGCTTCGGACTAGCATCGGCGCCCTCAGCATTTCAAAAGATGATGCATTTGATCCTAAAAGGGTGCAAATGCGTCTTATTTTACATTGACGACATCATCGTGTATGGACGCTCCCGCGAGGATCATCTAGGCAATTTGCGCGCTGTTTTGAAACGGCTCTCTGATGCGGGCCTCAGGTTGAACCACAAGTGTGTTTTTGACGTCGCAGAGCTGACTTTTCTTGGTCATGTTGTCAGCGCTAGAGGGTTGTTCCCACTTATGTCATCCATTGAGGCGATAACCAAGGCACCGTCACCTAAAAACATCAACGAACTTCGTTCGATGCTGGGACTTGCAGGTTCTACTCCAAGTTCATCCCCCATTTTTCTGACGTTGTGGAGCCAATGCGTGCCTTGCTTCGAGGAAATGCACCTTTCGTTTGGACTGCGGCAGCACAAGGCAGTTTGGAGCGACTGAAAGCTCTTCTAACATCTTGCGAGGTTCTTCATCTTTTCGATCCTCACTTACCGGTGTACGTCACGACTGATGCCTCAGGATATGGATTAGGTGCGGTACTTCAGCAAGATAACGGAACCTCACTGCAAACTGTCGCGTTCGCCTCGCGTACCCTGCAGCCACATGAACGGCAGTACTCAGTTGGCGAACGTGAGGCCCTTGCCTGCGTCTGGGCTTGCGAACATTGGCACGTTTACCTGTGGGGAGACCTTTCATCTTACGGACTGACCATGCGGCATTGGTTACGCTCCTTTCAACGAAAGGTACCGGTCACCGTCCATTAAGGATTGCGCGCTGGTCCTCACGGTTGCTGTGCTACAACTACACCGTGGAATACAGAAAGGGTAGTGAAAACGTCGTGGCTGGCGCTCTTTCCCGGCTGCCCGTACAGAGTTTACTCCGCGATGCACCCGAAGAAGAATTCATATGCTTCCTGTCTCCAGTCGTTACCATGCAAGAGCTTCAAGAAGCCAGTGCCAACGACCCCGCTCTCTCTCAAGCCAAACACTTCACGATTACTTCTTGGCCTGACAAAAATCTTTGTCGAAAGAGCTGCTGGCTTACTTTCATGTGCGAGCTGAACTCTCAGTTGTAAATGATATCTTGTGCCGGGGTGAAAGGATTGTCGTGCCAGCGTCTATGACACGCCGTTTTATGGATCTGGCCCATGAGTCACATCCAGCCATTAGTCGCACCAAAGCTCGCCTGAGAGAGTCTTATTGGTGGCCGTGCATGGACAGTCATATTGAAGAGCTTGTGCGCACATGTGTGATTTGCCAGTCCTGTGACAAGTCTGCACGTACCTCTGCAGCGCCAATGCAACCCGTTCCTCTTCCTGACAAAGCTTGGGAAAAAGTTGCAATCGACATCGTAGGACCTTTCACGCAAGCTTCAGCTGACTGCCGTTTTGCCATTACAATCATTGACTATTACAGCAAGTGGCCTGAAGTGGCTTTCGTAAGAGACGCGACCACACCTACAGTGAAGAAATTCTTACTTGAACTTTTTGCACGCGAAGGATACCCACGTGGTCTCGTATCCGATCATGGGCCACAGTTTTCATCAGCAAATTTTGAAGAATTTCTCGCAGAACGTGGAATCAAGCATTACAACTCTTCAGTGTACTACCCGCAAGCTAACGGCTTGGTGGAACGATTCAACAGGGTATTGAAGTCATACATACAACTGGCTCTGTTTGAACGCCGTGATATAAAAATAGCCATGCTTGATTACCTGCAAATATATCGATGTACACCTCACGCGACAACTGGTGCTGCGCCCGCTGTACTTCTTCATGGACGCCAACCTCGAACAAGGCTCGACATAGTGGGCATGCCCGACAAATGCTTCAGCTCGGACCCGTCAAGGGCGATTGAGCAGTTGCGAGAGCGCGTGAAAAACAAGCAAACCAGGTCGAAGAGCTATACAGATGAAAAACGCGGAGCCAAGGAACCAAACTTCGCCGTTGGTGATTACGTGCGGGTTAAATTATCTGCCATTCCTGGGAAGCTATCTTCACAGTTCTCCGCGCCCAAGAAGATCGTTGAAAAGCGTGGACCAGCCTCGTACTTGTTGGAAGATGGACGAGTGTGGAACGCGTCCAAGTTAGCCGCTGTTCACCCTGCAGCTGTCAGCAAAATGAGATCAGGCACATCTGCTGTTATGAACTGGTCACCGGCATCCACTCAATCGTCTGGTACAGTTATGGGTGATCTATCGCATCCTGGCACATCAAGAGTGGATAATCATGAAAATGCGGACTCTCCTGAACCACTCGCAGCAGACAGTGCGCAAGTTTCACCCAATAAGTCGGGATCTCAAGCGTGTATTAGAAGGAGCACTCGTAAGAAGAAGACACCGCAGAAGTTCAAGGACTATATTAGGTAGCAACTATTTTTTTTTTCGCAAAAGGGGATATGTCGTATAAGGCGTCACTGCCGACTACGGCGCCAGGAGATGGCACGTGCTCGGCGGCCGCCTCAGCGAGGACGACGAAGAAGAAATAAAGAATGAGGAACGAATGTTTCCTTTGATGTGTCTTAATTGATATGCACGACACAACAGTCTTCATCTCTGCGAGCAACGCGGAGTGGTCGGATATGGTCGACAAGCCAGCAAGCTCGGCGTCGCGTGATGGAGAGCGACGGGTCATCGATCGCTGCCGGCGCAGCTCCTCATAGCTTTGGCAGAGCGTTATGACCTCAGCCACTGTGCTGGGGTTCTTGGCGAGCAGCATGGTGAAGGCGTCGTCGTCGATGCCTTTCATGATGTGCCGGATCTTGTCAGATTCGGACATGGTGGCGTCGGCTTTCTTACAGAAATCGAGGACGTCTTCAATGTAACTGGTGAATGATTCACCGGCCTGCTGAGCGCGTTCACGTAAGCGCTGTTCGGCCTGCAGCTTACGAACGGCAGGGCGGCCAAACACATTGATAATGGCGGTCTTGAAGTCGGACCACGTTGTAAAATCTGATGCGCGGTTGTTGTACCACAAGCCCGCCACACCCGCGACGTAGAAAACCAGGTTAGTCAGTTTTCCTGCCTCGTCCCATTTATTGGGGACACTCACGCGCTCGTAAATCGCGAGCCAGTCCTCCACGTCGGTGCCATCTGCGCCAGTGAAGACCGGAGGGTCGCGGATACGAGGCACACCTGGGCATGAGGTCGGTGTAGGCGGGGCCGTTTGCTGGGAGGCGTCTTGAGGCATCGTAGGCGGCAGGGTATGGGATCGAAGAGCCAGGGGCATCGAATGAGGGCCGAAGTTGTTGTGAAAGCCCAGCACCCTCCACCAAATTATAAAGACGTTTATTAGCGGGCACTCGGCGACGATAAACGACTGCGACAGTCAAGGCGGGGTGCCGACTCTGAGCGCGAGGAGCGTGCTGTCCGAGAAGAGCGGAAGAGGACGACCCACTAGTAAGCGCTCGAGAGGGCGACCCATTACAGGCTTCCAACGCTTCGCTACAACAGCGCTAAACACGGGACGAGAAGAGGACACATACACGGCGCTGAACTGACAACCAAAGTTTATTGCAAAAACAAGTGCAATATATAGGACACAGGTATCTGCGCAGAAACACAAACATAAGCCAAAGTGCACATACATGTGATAAAGGCCAAACGGCAAACTTTATCAAGAACCTGTCAAATCAGTGGACTCCAGATATCTATGTGTATGTGTCTATGTGTATATCTATGTGTATGTGTCCTCTTCTCGTCCCGTGTTTAGCGCTGTTTTTATTCTTCGTTTATCATGTAGCACCAACCAGCCCAATCAAGCACACTGTTAAAGGGTTACCTGACCCTCCACAGAGGCGTTAGTTCTCAGTTTTTGATGGAAAACTGAGTCTCGTAGACGATGTATAGTCCTGGTCTTTCTGTGGGAGGACATATTTTGTGAACATGTAGGGATTTTTATCTTCCCTGTGAAGGCAACATGCCGACAATCCGCTCGAGTATATGTATGTTTCAAGCGCGACATTGCTCTCAGGTCTGAGGAGAGTATGTAGGTCCACGTACAGTAACTCCATATAAGGGTTGTAGGACTCGAACCTGGGCCCTCTGCGTGGCTGTCGAGTATTCTACTACAGAGCCACGCTGGTGCTTGAAACTCATTCCACGCCAAACGTCCCAGCCATTTCGGCGACCACCTCATGTGTATTCGAAAAAAATTGTACCCATTTAGTGCATTGAAAACAGTGAATTGCTAGAATATTTCGGAGAGAGCGAGTGAGTGAAAAAAACTTTATTCGGTCCACAATAGACGCGAGTAAACTCAACGTCACCTGGCTAGGCTTGGGAGAGAAAAAAAACCGGCAGATCCCACGCAATGTGGGAATCAATGTAATGCGAAGCAGGCAGTAAAGAGCTGCATACATCGTCTTGTTTGTCATTGAGGCAAATGAAGTCATTCATGTCGTGACATCTAGTTCGCTATATATCACAAGTTTGTCATGCATGCATGCATGTACAATCTGGTATATGCCATGTTAATGAAACGTATATTCTGGTATCTACATACGATGTGTGCTCTGCTATTTATGTTCGTCACGCACTCCTGTCACGCCATACCAATTTTGCTATATATCCAGTTAACAAAACGGCCGAGAGCGCACCATGAGCATGGCGTCTAAGTCATGCCCTACATGACATGCATGTCATGATTTGCATGTTACCACCTGCTATTTATGTTATTCACACAGTCACGTCACGCAATACCAATTTTAGTTTATATCAAGCTAGCCAAACGTCCGCCAGGACACCATGAGCGTGGCACATAAGTCATGCTGTACATGGCATGCGTGTCATGATTTTCATATTAACTCCTGTCATTTATGTACATCACACAGTCACCCCGTGCAATACCAATTTTGGTGCATATCAAGGTAGTCAAACGTCCGCCAGAGCACCATGAGCGTGGCACATAGGGCATGCTTTACATGAAATACGTACCATGATTTTCATATTAACTCCTGTTATTTATGTTCGCCATACACTGTTGTCAAACCATGCCAATTTCGGTATATATCAAGTTAACGAAACGGCGGCAAGAGCACCAAGACTGTGGCACGTAAATAATGTCGTTCATGACATGCATGTCATGATTTTCATGTTATGACCTGTCATTTATGTTCGTCATACAGTCATGTTACGCCATACTAATTTCGGTGTACGTCCTAATAACGAAACGGCCAGGAGAGCACAAAGTCGTAGGCGGCTAGATAGATAGATAGATACGCTCAAAGTCGCAGAAGTTCGCTAAGAAATGCTTCGCATTTTTTTGGGTCACGTGGGAGCCTTCCGAATTTTGCAGAATGTCGTCTGAGTGTGGTCGGTCGGTAACAACTTTATTGATGGTCCTGCAGGGCTTTCGCCGACCGGTCTTTAGGTCTCCCACGTGGGAACGTCGAGGCCTTGCCTGTCCGCCGCCTCGCGGGCCTGCTGGACAGCCCAAAGTTGGTCGCCGAGGCCGGGGCTGCGCAAGGCAGTGGCCCACCGCGGCGGGAGGGTTTGTCAGAAAATTATTCTGAGAGTATCGTTTCTTGTTTCAATCAAAAATTTGGTGCAGGTATTAAGCAAAAGCGTTTTTGTAAAGTGTTCGAAGCTCCGTAATATTACTGCAACTTCTCTGCCGTATTGGCTTCCAGAAATTTCTCCGAAATGGTATATATTGTAAGCGCATTTAACGTACTTCATCTTTCTCACTTGTACATAGCCATCATCATCGCTATTCTTCTTCTTGGTGTTGTGTGCCGAGGCAGACACTGCGGATTAAACGGTTCTGCTGGCGTCATCTGGTCCGGTCGTCCTGCGTCTTTCACAGTGGTGGAGGTTCGTCAAGATCCCGACGTCCTCCTACGTTCGTGTCCTACCTGGAGCTACGATCCGGTCGCCGCTTGCGCCCGGCTACCCCCACAGATATGCAGCCATCGGACCTAACTGTTAGCCCTAACGCTACCACACCGATGCCACCGGCTACTCCCCCATGATCCACTGTCACAAGCGCTCAACGCGAACCACCCGTGTTCGCGGGTCTTCGTGGTGACGACGTCGACGACTGGCTCGACATCTACAACCGCGTGAGTTGAGTCAATCGGTGGACTGAAGCCGAGAAATTGACTTATGTCCCCTTCTGCCTCACCGGTGTTGCGAAAACGTGGTACTTCAATCACGAAACTGACTTCGTCGATTGGTCCACTTTTGCCATCAAACTGCGACAAATATTCGCATCATCATTGGGCCGTTCCGAGACCGCGAAACAGAAGCTCGCTGCACGTGTTCAACTCGCACACGAGCCATACATTTCGTACATCGAGGATGTCTTGGCCCTCTGCCGTCGCGCGAACAGCGAAATGACGGAAGCCGAACGCGTTCGCCACATTCTCAAAGGCATAGGCACGATTGCATTCAACGCTTTGGCTGTTCACAATCCCACTACCGTTGAAGACATTACTTCGACATGCCAGCGCCTGGACGAGCTGCAGTCCCTTCGTCTTCAACAAGACAGCGATCCTCGCCTCACGTCTCACTCTGATTTACGAGCCCTCATCCGCAACATCATCCGCGAAGAACTTCAAGAGCAGGAACAGAGACGATCGACTGCTGCTTCCTCTCCATGCCCACCTTTCGACCTACGCAACCTTGTGAAGCAGGAGTTGGCAGCCATGTCATCGCCGACAGTACCTGTCGCTCCACCAGCACGCCCGATACCCACATACGCTGCTATGGCAGCCATGACGACACCGGCACCATCGACTGCTCAAACAGCGCGTCTGATGCCCACATACGCCGACATTGCTGCAATGCCGCCTGCTGCCGTCACATCTGGACCTACTGACCTTGCCTGTAGCCAGTTGGCTTCTGTGGGCGGCCGAGCACCTGCTGCACCTTCGTACCCCGAATGGCGTTCATCCCGACCCGTCTGTTTTTACTGCGGTATACGTGGCCACATATCTCGCTACTGCCGTCGCCGCCAGCAGGATGAACGCCGCGGCTATGCTGAGTTCGAGCGAGACCGAATCCGAAGACCTGATCCTTATAACCCAGACTTCTACCCTTTCACGCAGCACCGCGGTCTCCGTCTCCTCCAGCGTCCCCGCGTCAACGTCAGGAC
Organism: Rhipicephalus sanguineus; assembly: GCF_013339695.2. Classification (NCBI taxonomy): domain Eukaryota; kingdom Metazoa; phylum Arthropoda; class Arachnida; order Ixodida; family Ixodidae; genus Rhipicephalus; species Rhipicephalus sanguineus. The sequence goes on from NC_051180.1 coordinate 148,284,161, forward strand.
TCCCGTTCTTCTAGACGACGCTCTCCTTCGCCCTACCGCCGCTCTGCCTCGCCGCTTCGCCCTATCTCCCGCCTCGTTGACCAAAATTAGGAAAACTAAGGATTGCAGTTTTTGGAGGGAAAACTGCGTCCTGTCGATCATCTCAAATACCTCCTGTTCGTCCGGCCAATATGTTGTCAGTGACTCTTGAAGGTGTGCCTGTGCAAGCTCTTGTCGATACCGGTGCCGCCACTTCTGTTTTGCGTAGTGACTTGTGCTCGCGGCTCCGTAAAGTCAGGACACCTTATGTAGGCCCTGTGTTGCGCGGCGCAAATAACGTAGTGATTCAACCCGACGGACAGTGTACGGCTCGTGTTTTCATCGACGGCATACGTCACCACATCGAAATGATTGTGTTACCCACGTGCGTCCATGAACTTATCCTCGGTTGGGACTTCCTACATTCTGCCTCCGCCGTTATATCATGTAAGGAGAACGTCGTTCACATCACGGACACATCGGATGCATCTATTTCGGCCCCGTCACCCTCGATCTTCAACTTGGCTGTCGCTGAAGACTGCGTCCTTAGCCCTGGTCACGAACACGTGGTAGCTGTCACATCTAACCAAATCGCCGACGGTGACGCACTAGTTGCCCCTTCTTCTCGCTGCACATCGCGTGGGATTCTCGTCGCCTCTTGTCTCCTCCGGTTGGCCTGTGGCCGCGCTCTCCTGCCGGTTTGCAACACAACTGCAGAATCCATGCTGTTGCCCAAGGGGATGACTGTGGCGACGATAGATGCCTCTCCACTGACCTCCATCGCAGCACTTTGCCCGTCGTCATCGCCAGTACCAGCTTCAGGTTCGAGTGCTTCCTCTTTCCGAGCAGTCATCGGCCCTGACCTAACATCTGCGCAGTCCGAAGCGCTAATGGCGCTTTTAGCTAAGCACAAAGCCTGCTTCGATAGCTGTGCCACAACACTGAGCCAGACCTCCGTTGCTGTACACCGCATCGAAACAGACGGTTCTGGTGTTATACGCCGTCGGCCATATCGTGTTTCGCAGTCGGAAAGAAAAGTCATTGAGGAACAAGTTGACGACATGCTATCACGAAATATAATACGGCCATCTTCCAGTTCCTGGGCTTCTCCGGTCGTTTTAGTGAAGAAAAAAGATGGCTCCGTTCGTTTCTGTGTTGATTACCGAGCGCTAAATAAGATCACACGCAAGGACATATATCCCATGCCTCGAATTGATGACGCTTTGGACACTCTCAAGGGGCTAAATATTTTCCAGCCTTGACCTGCGATCAGGCTATTGGCAAATCCCTATGGACGAGGCAGACAAAGAAAAAACAGCCTTTGCTACGCCGGACGGGCTTTATGAATTCAATGTAATGCCCTTTGGCCTGTGCAACGCTCCAGCCACATTTGAGCGCATGATTGATACTGTTCTTCGTGGCCTAAAATGGAAGACCTGCCTATGTTACTTAGATGATATCGTTGTTTTTTTCATCTACCTTTGCCCAACATCTTCAACTATTAGACGAGGTACTTCAGTGCCTTTCCAGTGCTGGCCTTCAGATAAACACAAAAAAGTGCACATTCGCCAGCAAAAGTATCAAAGTCCTCGGTCACGTCGTTTCCAAAGACGGCATCCAGCCAGACCCTGACAAGATCGCAGCTGTACTGCAGTTCCCTCGACCCTCCAACCAAAAGACGTTGCGCAGTTTTCTTGGCCTGGCGTCCTACTTTCGTCGCTTTATACGCAACTTTGCTACCATAGCGGCTCCCCTAAATAAGCTCTGAGTCGCTGGTGCTTCATTCGCATGGTCGAACGACTGCGAGTATGCATTTGAAACCCTCAAAGGACGCCTGACTTCCGGACCAGTGCTTCGCCACTTTGACGAGAGAGCGCCCACTTTTCTCCACACTGGTGCAAGCGCACAAGGTATCGGTGCAGTGCTTCTGCAGCGTGATGCCGCCTCTAAAGAGCAGGTTGTGGCATACGCTAGCCGGACCCTGTCAACAGCAGAGAGGAACTACACGATCACGGAGCAGGAGTGCCTGGCTATCGTCTGGTGGATACAGAAATTTCGCCCGTACCTCTACGGCCGGCACTTCACCATCGTCACCGACCATCACGCACTGTGTTGGCTGTCATCAATGAAGAATGTCAGGACGTCTAGGGCGCTGGATATTACGCTTGCAAGAGTACAATTTTACTATCACGTACAAGTCTGGCAAATGTCTTCATGATGCCGACGCGCTGTCCCGATGCCCACTTTCGTTCTCTCTTGACAAGGCGTCCTCCGCATCTCCCTCGACTGGCTCCGACGTCCCGCCTGCCTCACACCATCTCTCGATCACCTCGCTGGATCAGATGAAACTTTCTTCGCGCTCCGATTTCCGTTCGCTTCAGCGGGCAGACTCCTACTGTCGAACTTTCATTGATCACCTTCGCGGCATCACTAAGCCACCCAACAGCCGCTTGCGACGCCAGCTGCGACAATTCCGCCTGCAAGATGGGGTGCTTCATCGCCATATTTATCATTCCACGGGTAACAAGTGGGTGCCAGTCCTGCCCCGCTGCCTTCGTCTTCAAGTTTTGGAAGCATTTCACGATGACATTGCTGCCGGCCACCTAGGATTCCACAAGACCTACGACCGCATCAACACCCGCTGTTTCTGGCCTGGCTTATCCACAACGGTAGCCAAATACGTGGGCTCGTGCGCGTCGTGTCAGCACCGTAAGCGGTCCACATCCCCTACCGCCGGTTTCCTTCAGCCTCTTTCCTGTCCGACCACACCTTTCGAATTTGTCGGAATTGACTTGTATGGTCCCTTGCCGTTGACGCCGTCCGGTCACCGTTGGATCGTCACTGCAATCGACCACTTAACAAGATACGCCGAGACTGCGCCTCTTCGTTCTGGTACCGCTACAAAAATCGCTGACTTTTTCTTGCAGTCCATCGTATTGCGTCACGGAGCTCCTCGCGTTCTTTTGAGTGACCGTGGCAAAGCCTTCATTTCCGAGGTTCTCAACGAAATCCTACAGGCGAGTAATACGAAGCATAAAACCACGTCTACATACCATGTGCACCCGCAGACGAACGGCCTTACTGAGCGCTTCCACCGAACGCTCTCTGACATGATATCTATGTACTTACGTCCTGACCACAAAAACTGGGACATTTTGCTATTCGTCACCTTGGCCTACAATACTGCGACACAACGATCTACTGGCTACAGTCCTTTCTTCCTCGTGTACGAGTCCGTGTACGAGTCCTCGTGTACAGTCCTTTCTTCCTCCATCTTCGACACAGCATTCTTTTTTGCCCCTGCTCCGTGCAATGCGTCCCTACCAGAAGAGTTTGCAGCTCGAGTCGCGCATTGCCGTGAAATTGCTCGTCGAAACACGGAAGCTACTCAGGAGGAACGAAAACATCGCTGCGATAGTAAACGACGCGACGTGGCCTTCCATCCCGGAGATGAGGTCTTGCTATGGACCCCGGTTCGGACGTCTGGGCTTTGCGAGAAATTTCTGCACCGGTACATTGGCCCCTACACTGTTCTACGACAAGCTTGACAATCGCCAATCGCGGACAACTAGTCTCAGAGACAGACTTTAGGTAGTATCGTTTATCGCATTACTGTTCTTTTTTTTCTCTCTCTCTTCTTTCTTTTAACATTTTTTTCTCCATAATCTTTTATTCTCCTTTCCCCAGCACAGGGTAGCCAGCCGGTCTGTGAACTGGCTAACCTCCCTGTCCTTCCGTTTTTCTTTTCCTCCTCCTCCGCCGTCGTATGATGGAGACGGAAAACTGACTGCCGCAGCTCCGGAAGCACGAGCTGCGTCGTCGTCACATTGCACAAGTCTTCGCCTGTCCCCTGCCAATGTTATGGAAGTGCTTGCCGAAGGTTTACGAACTCTCGCGCTTGTCGACACCATATCTGTGATAAGCCGAAAACTTTGCCACTCTATACGAAAAGTAACGAAGCCGCCTTCCGAGTTTTGGCTTATACTACAGCGAGCGCGCAACGTATTCGACCGGTTGGAGCATGTATGGCCAGAGTCGTCATTCAGGACGTTTTGTATGACATAGAGTTTCTCGTGTTGGCCAGGTGTTCTCACGACGTGATACTCGGATGGGATTTCTTGTCGCGCCACCACGCCGTCATTGACTGCGCTCGCGCTCAGGTGGAACTTTCGGTGTTTTCCGATGACCCGTCCACTGACACCGAACGACCTCGCGTTGGCAAGCTCCTTGTTGCCACCGACACTGGCGTTCCTCCTCTCAGTGCCGTAATTGTCCCTGTCTATCGCACCGAATTTTCGGGCTCCACCGTTTTGTTCACGCCATGTACGTTTTCAGTCGCCGCCACGGTACGTCTCTGCCATATGCCGTTCTGCCCTCCTCACCAAGATGCGACTGGAATTGTCGTTTGCAACCCCAGCTTATGCCCTCTCACCTTACGTAACTCACGAGACGCTTGTCTACGTTCACCCAGTAGACGACAATGCTATAGTGCCCATTGAATCCCACGAAACTGGCCAAAAACCTCAACTGAACGCTGTCACACCTCGGTTTACGCCGGATGACATCTCCTGGATATATTCAAGCGCTCCATCGACAGCATGCTTCCTCCGGATCAACGGGAACTGCTTATCACCGTTCTGCATGAATTTCGAGATTCGTTCGACCTTCGTGAAAGCCAGTGGTAGCGCGCCCCGATTTCTCAGAAATGTGGCATATAAATAAAGTTTTGTCTCTATTTTCCAATGACTCCCATGTTTTGCGAACATCCAAATCATTAGTGCTCCTTCGTATAAAATTGATTCGATAACTCTGAGTGCCGAGACATAAGCGCATATTTCGGCACTATATGACAGGTTCGCTGGCGAAGGCGCCTTTGAATAATCCGGGTATTAGAATTTTGCCGGCATCAACATTCATTATAGGGGCTTGATATACAAGACCAGTGATGCTACGCGATTTCTTTTTTTTTCTCCGCATCTACAAAAAATACCTCACAATTTCAGCACTTGACGCACCACCATGGAGCAGTCAAATATGTGAAAACCTCACACTTGGAGCCGAAGTAATTAATCTACGTTGACGAATTCCGCATTTAAATAGTTGTTTACCCGCATATTGTGTGGAACTGATACTTCGACCAAACTGTGCCTTTTGAGAAGTCCAAGAGACAATAGAGCGTCTTCGAATTTCTTCTGAAATATTTTCAGATTTGTAAAAAAACAACTTTGAAAACAGTACTGCACCGGCTTCGGTTAGACGTAAATGTTGCAAACTTGACGGCAGGCTGGTTTGCGATGCCATACAGGAGCTTCATATAGGAACAAAGAGCTCGAAGCTATGAAATAAGACTTCACTGTTTATCCTTATTTGTACCGACTTTATATCTATTTGTTTTCATTTATTCGTTGTCATTAGTTTATTTGCATAATCTACCTCGCCATCTCACCTTCCTATTTACAAACTTCGTTTGATTTCTACTGATTAGATTCAATTTTGGTATTAATATCTGAAATTCATTTTTCCATGTAAATACATTTTTTTCTCAGTTCCCCAAGGTTGCTGTGTGTCACTAGATTAGACTTTACATCTACAAACCAGTCCTACCTTATACGGGAATCCTCTGGCATAGGTTGGATTAGAAGCACGGAAGCTTGGGCGAGTTTGTAAGACATCATGGCACAACTTCAAAGCGCTAAAAAACAGGGACAAACGAAAAAGAGTGGACACGACGAGCGCTAACTTGAAACTGAAATTTATTACAAGAAAGATTGGAAAAAGGTAAACCCTATTAGATGGCGCACATGCGTGCACACTTGCGCAGACTGCTCAGAAAAGCCCAAGAAAACACCACTAAATCACTTTGGTATGACGCCAGATTTCTGCAGTAGATTAAATTCGCATTCCAACAGACTCAGTGAAGGCTGGCTGACACACCCGTCGCCTTTCTCTTTAATCAGATAGGCTTCGACTATCTCCCTTGTTAGTTTATTATCGTGTCTGAAAATTACTGAAGTGTCAGATAAACCAGGTTCACATCCGCAATCACGGCAATGCATCGCCAGGTGCGAATAGGCCGTTCCTTTGAGGGAGCTGTGGTGCTCTCTAAGCCTAACATTCAGGCATCGGCCCGACTGTCCAACATAGCACCGTCCACACGGGAAAGGAATGTGGTACACAGCCCCCCGTTTACAGGGCACAAACTGCAAGCCATGTTTCACCTTGCATCGATTACTTTTGGCACGCTCCTTAGTGCCAAGGCGTTTCTGCAAAGCAGGACATATAGCACTTAGCTTGTTCTTTGCAGAAAAAACGACATCAACGTCGTGCCGGGCGGCCACTTTCTTCAAGCGGTGCGAAAATCCGTGAAAATACGGAATGATCACAGAGGGCCGTTGATTGAGCGGCTCATTCGCCTTCTTACCTTTGCCTTCCGACTTGGCTAACCTGAGAGCCTTCTGGGCAGCGGAGGCAATCACTGAATTAGGATACCCCGCGCTTCGCAACTTGTGAACCTGGTTCTGAACACTCTGTTGCATGAGGTGCTCGCAGGATCTGTTAACGGCGGATCGTACACAAGACAGAGCGATGCCATTTTTGACGAGTTTAGAATGCGAGGAATTAAAATTCCCGTGTGGACGGTGCTATGTTGGACAGTCGGGCCGATGCCTGAATGTTAGGCTTAGAGAGCACCACAGCTCCCTCAAAGGAACGGCCTATTCGCACCTGGCGATGCATTGCCGTGATTGCGGATGTGAACCTGGTTTATCTGACACTTCAGTAGTTTTCAGACACGATAATAAACTAACAAGGGAGATAGTCGAAGCCTATCTGATTAAAGAGAAAGGCGACGGGTGTGTCAGCCAGCCTTCACTGAGTCTGTTGGAATGCGAATTTAATCTACTGCAGAAATCTGGCGTCATACCAAAGTGATTTAGTGGTGTTTTCTTGGGCTTTTCTGAGCAGTCTGCGCAAGTGTGCACGCATGTGCGCCATCTAATAGGGTTTACCTTTTTCCAATCTTTCTTGTAATAAATTTCAGTTTCAAGTTAGCGCTCGTCGTGTCCACTCTTTTTCGTTTATCCCTGTTTTTTAGCGCTTTGAAGTTGTGCCATGAGGTTGGATTAGGCGCCGGGTAATTAGAAGCTTCTATATCGTGCAATGAACTGGTTCATTTCGCGACTGTATTCACTTTCGGGTCGGGCGCCGGAACAAAAGGGCCTCCTGGACTACAGAAAGTGCAGCTCCCGCACCACATATAGAGCTCGTATCCGTGTCAAATGAAAGACAAAACATGAATGTAATGGTCCGTTATTAGTTCTTTGTTACAATAAATGTATTTACAACCGAACTCAGCTATTTCGAGCTTGTGACCACTGGTTTTAGAGATAATGACGCCGTGTCTTCCTATCTAAATTAGTTCAAGACACGTCACCTTGTGCAAAAACAATGAGTACGCGCGAACAAAGACTCGTTTAGCGATAGGAAGGCTTAGCAGGACAGAGAAATGTAAAAATGAAAAAGAATGAATTTTGGTAGTTTAATACACAAGTAAAGGGCTCTGAATTGAAGGATGAAATGGGAAATAATGATTCCTTCCCAGCATATGGCTGTGTAGGAACGTTTGATTATACGAAAAGATCTATGCACAACATATCCTTTTAATTAAGTAGAGGGGGGTGTTTGGTGCGTTAGCGAATCATTTAATGTAATTTTCGGGTTTTGCTTGCCGAAACCTCGATATGATTATGACGCACGCCGTAGTGTCAGCACTCGGGATTAATTTTGGCCACCTGCGTTTTTTCAACGTGCACCTGAACTTCAAGTACGCGGGTGTTCTGCATTTTGCCCCGATCGAAACACACCGACAAATCTTTCCGCTTTGATGTCTTTAAAATCTGTGTGCTTACATCGATATGCACTAATGCACAACAGTTCGTTAGTTCATATTTTCGAAACGCAAAAAACTGAGCTTTTTTTTGTTGCTTTCGGTTTTTTGTAGAACTATAGCTACGCATATGCAATACTCCCCTTATGCGCAGATGGAAGCGCCAGAGGGACAAGGAACATTTTGAACTCACGGAGTGTCGCCGTTTGAAGACCACGCTTAGCAGGAACTGCGTTGCAGCCTATACTCACATTCAACTGTAGCAATCGTTCCAAAGCTAGCTGCTGTTTTCGAAACTTCCGAATGACATCAAAACCCCGAGCGTCCTTTCGGCGTCGAAGATATGTACACAATGCAGGGCACAGTCGTGCCAAGGCGATTTTAAGCGTATCAAGTGATGTGCATTCGATGAGTCAGATGACGAACTCGAAAATTTCGATGCACGACCTGTAAATGTCAACGTGCCTCTATGCCTGTTCATTAATTTCCCGGTGAGCGCTATCGCTAAATTATCCTTTCCCGGTGAGCGCTATCGGTAAATACAGCCTTATCACTCTGGTGAGATAAGATACGCGACTGCTGTAATGAAACTATGGTGAACGTTGTCGCTTACTCAGTATATACGTATAGCCACGATCCCGAATCTACGAGCGTACAACCAACCGAGCACACAACTATGACGTTGCGCTGATAATCACAAGAATGCACAAGACCATGGCGAGAGCATTTTGATCGGCGCGAAATGCGAGAACACCCGTGCATTTAAATTTAGATGCACGTGAAAGAACCGCAGATGGTCGAAAATATTATGGCGTACCGCACTTGGCAGCCTGCGTAGTAACCAGATTGTAGTTTTGGTATGTAAAACCTTACGTTTCAATATTTACAATCATCTGGTCTGTAATGCATACAGTTTTGAGCAATGTGTTTTTTACTGTTGTATTACTAACCCTCCTGCGAAATTCCCTGCGGGAGCTCTAGGCATTCTGTGTAAAAAAAAAGAAAAAAGATGTACCTAACACAGACACCTCACAGCTTCGGGTGGAGTGCACGGTTATTATGCGAAAAGAAAAAGGTCATGCGATGTACCTACCGCAGGACATAGGAAAGTCCAGTGAGTGCTCTAAGAGCCACAGAGTATACAATAAAAAAGGAAATAGAAAAAAATTCAACCAGCTCCTCTTCGCGAACACTGATGAAACAGCGAAGCCGGTGGCCTTCCCTTATTTGGTCAGGCTATCGCATTTCTATGTTTCGCAAGTATTTCAGATATGTTGTATCATTGCTCTTTATTAAACACTCTTCGTTAAGTTTTGAGGTGGTATTATAGATTTATTGCATTTCATTTACTTGTTTATTTATTTATTTGAATCACCCTCATGGCATTAAAGAGGGTCATGGTCTTCTTCATCGCCATAGTCGTCTTCTGTTGCTTCTTCATCGATGTACCCCATCGCGTTGTCTTCATCATACACTGCTTGTATATGGTCTTCATCACGTACTGATTGTGTGCGGTCTTCATCGCTGTACCCCGTTGCTTGATATTCATTATCATACGCTGCTTGCATATGATGGTACTGCGTTGGTTTCATGTCGATCGATTCGCTCAACTCCACATGCGTTTTCCAGTTCACAATCACAGCCTTGTGGTCTCTGGCATACACTACCAGAGGCATTCCTATTTAGTTAAGATAATCAAATCCAATGTTTGCAAATAGTAAGTCAATGGACGTGCTTCTTGTATAGTTGCGGGTAGCTTACCCCACGACTTGGAGAAGCACTTCAACCCAAACTTTGAAAGCCGGTATTTTCCCAGCCAGCAACAAGTCCTTGCAGGTTTTCCAAGTGTTGAAGTCTTCAACGGATGTGCTTGATGTGACGAGAAACTCTATCTCCAGCAATCCAATGGCTCGCAATCGTTGCGAACACTTTATCTGAGTTAAGTTATTGTCAAACCAGATTCTATCACATACCTTGCAACTATGGCCAAACTCCCTATCCAAGAATTCCCTCTTGAACCGTCCATCGGCACCACAGGTAGAAATCACACTTTGTTGGCGTCCGTTAAAGGCTCAAATCACTCGAAGCCCATGATCTGCATTCGTATACATTGTCGCATGGCTGCAGCTTCCCTCCCTCGATGTTCTGGATGGGTTTGCCTCCATTGGCGCTTAGCGTCGGCGTTTCTTGCTCTAAGCTCTGGGTCAGATTTCCCCGTCTGCGCCAAGCTTTGGCTTCCCTTGCTGGAAGCTGCGGGTCTAATTTCTTCCGCCTGCGCATAGCTTCGGTATCTCTTGCCCGAACATCGGGATCGGCCCGGCGACGTCTTGCCATTTCCCGCGTCACTTCTCGCTGACGCTCACGTTGGGCAGCTCCTTCATCCGGAGAACGAGGAAGCTTGCCCATTCTGAAAGCGCAAACTCCTGAACACTGACACTGACACGCTCTTTTATAAAATATGTGGCAAACAGAACAGCCGACGCGGACTTAGAAGATCACACTGACGTTTATTAGTGTCCGCGCGATCGTCAAAGATGGCTGATTGGTTCTTGGTCGAACGAGCTCACTATCTCGCTCGCATGCAGTTTTCTTCTTCTTCTTCTTCTTCTTCTGGGACAAGTGCCACGTGATCAGCGCGCGCAATCTTCTTCTTCCTCTTGTTGTCTCCTATGAGTTTCAAGAGCTTCCGGCCCGCAACAATAGCTTTAAAAGCGAAGCTGCTCTTGGTCCAGCCTTTCATGTCCGGGATCCGTGGTAACTCTTGTGGGCATCATCAACGGGTAGGCGCCACAGACATTGGGTAAATACCACTATACTCACCACTGCGGCCCTAAAAATGAAGGCAACAGTTAGCCCAAGAAACTGGCATGTGCCACATAAATCTGTGCGGCCTATCAGGTAAACTATAATAATCATAAACGCGTATGTGCCACAGAAATTGGGCAAATCCCACTACACACAACTTCCACTAAAAAGGAAGAAGGCAACAGTTAGCCCCACAAATGGCGTGCGCGTTACCACAGTCACACCACTGTGACTTGATACTTTGTGGTGATAAAAGGTGGTGGCTATACTACCACCTCAAAGCCTAACAAAGATTGTTTAATAAAGAGCAGCGATACAACATATCGGAGCATCCTAAGCGAAGGCTTCTTTGTAAACCTGTGTGTAAAAGTGGTATGGTCAAGGTGCAATGAAACTATACGACCACCTGAGAGCTTGACAAAGGAGTGTTTAATAAAGAGAAGCGATACAACATATCTGAATGACTTGCAAAACATAGAAATGCGTTAGCCTGACGAAGGGAACGCCACAGGCTTGGCTGTTTCATCGGTGTTCATTGTTAGTGGACCAGTGGTGAGTAGTGGGATTCACCCAATTTCTGTGGCACATACCCGTAAAATGGACCACGTGATCAGCGTTACCACGGCCCCGGACATGAAAGCCTCGACTAAGAACAGTTTCGCTGTCAAAAGAGTAGATATATAAATCGAAACCACCGTGCGGAAATGATTTCTGTGTCTCTGCGATCTCCATCGACCAACCGACGATGAGCTGCGTTCAGCGCAAGCACAGCTGCAGTGTACTCGCAAAGCCGCGGATGCTCGTTGCAAAACCCTTGGCCGTTTTTAAAGTGATCAACAATTACCTGCGGCTGTCGGCAACGTCGCTAAAAATACAGGGACCTTAGCTGTCGCTAGAGTTACTGTATATGCTCCCTTTAGGTAGCAGAACTGCGCATATGTCTTCCAAACGCCGCTAGCAACCATGCATTGCGAAGAAGCTGACGCCCGGGCCAATTTATGCATTTTTCGACGCCGCCGCTGCAGCGAACTGGATTAACACTAGTTATCGAGAGCCCATGTTTATCGCCGGTCTTCGGACACGCCAGACATGTTAATCGGCGACACGGTAGGCATGTCGCCTGCAAAAACGGAGTGCGACTTCACCGCATAGCTCTGGTTGCCAGCCAGACCTATGCGCAACTCTGCTACCAAACGGTAGCATATACAGTAATTCAAGCAGTCGCAGCCTGGCAGCGCCATCCATGATCGCTGGATGCAATGTCCTGAAAATGCCATCGCGTCTTACCGCTGCGCCGGTGTTATCCTGGTTAGCTGGTTGCATACTGCGGGTATACAATAAAATACACGTCATTCTTCGTTCCCTTTGACAGCGGTAGCATCGGCAAGCGCAGTCGATGAATCAGAGAGTTCGCTGAAGTCCTACCGGTTGGTGGCATCTTTTCGCTTGTCTTTAGCGTTTACTTAGTATATTGCGTGCTAGCGTGTGCGCAGCTGCTGTTACTGCTAGAACGTTGTTTCGACGTGCCAGGCAGCGCTCGATGAAGCGATCGAGACGCGTCACACCAGTGACATGGTCAATTCACGCGGGTGCGAAGCTTTGGACGAAAAGAGAGTCAGCACAAATTTTGAGCAATATCAGTGAGGGTGCTTATGGGAGTTGCGATCGAAGCGCGACTACACAATATTTAATAAGAAACGTCACTATCTTTTTGAAAATGTCGTAACAAGCCGTATTTTACTGAAACAGGACGTTATGCAATTGTGTTTACTCGCGTAATGATCACCCCTTTTTCTCGCAATGTTGACCGAGACTAAGGGGTTGCGATTATCACTCGAGGTAAAATTTTCGGGAGCAGAATCAAGCTGCAGGTGAGAATTTTGACGATGGCTACCGTGAGCATAACTAAAGAATCATTGAATAAGGCCTGTTTAAGTGACATGTTCACTTCGCCGTGCAAGAACTGTTCCTTGGAAAGCACGGCACGTACGCGGAGGATCCCGGACAATGCAAAAAAAAAAAAGAAGGAAAGAAAATGGGGGGTGGCGGGGGTGCGGATGTGCCACGCGTGCGGCTGACAGCCTTTCCCGGCATCTTCAATGCCTTTATGCACGCCCCATGAAAGATATTTAGCTGGAACGCCACTGAGCACGAAAAAGTAACTTAATCAGCGCGGACGATGAGAAGGGAACTGTAACTGCTAAAAAACCGAACTTGTCAAACGCATCTCTCTTCTTTTAAGGCCTAACTCCCGCCGCCGAGCGCCGCGTCTTGGCATGTTTGTAAAGTTCAAAGTTAGGCCTTTCCGTTCCGCTTACTCCTCGCATTGAATGGCTACACTGGAGAGCGGGGAAACTGATAATGACAAATATCAATTCACGATATCTGCTCCTATTGTTTGTTGTTACGCCAACTTGCGTATCAGCGCAGTCCGCGGAGTGCTCGCCTGCAGGCTTGTGGAAAAAAAATTCACCGACGATTACGATACCGCCTAATGCGTATTCTGAGCGCAGCTTCGTGTTGGGGCAATGCCGGCCAACTGTGTTTGAAGTTTTGGCTTTCCACAAGGTATCGACAACTCCATAAATCATAATTTTTGTGAAAGTAGGACAGCACCCACTACGCCGTTATTCGTCTTTCTGTGAATAAGCGAGGTAACCATTACATATCTGTAAGGTATTATGTGCACTTTGTCGATGCTGCATGTGGCTGATGACGATGAAGAATTACGGCTGAGCACTTTGCAGTGGGTGGGAAGCATTAAACCACACACTCGTTGCGCAACTAGCATTTTGTGATGGCTGGTTGTTATGTTACTCTTCTGCCATGCTATATTAATAGGTTACCGCGATTCCTTGCCCGACATGTCGCCTGTATGGGGTCTTTTTGCAAGTTAGTTTCAAGCGCTAGCGTGGCTATGTGGTAGAATGTTCGACTGCCACACAGAGGGCCGAGTATCAAATCCCATTCAATCTTGTTTTTTTTTTATTTTTATTTTTTCATGTCTATCGGTTACGCCACAGACGGCAACGACGACGGCGACGCCGCTCAACGCAGGCACGTGCGCCAAGGAGCTCTAAAATTATCTGACTCGCCGTTTCTTTCTTGGATACCTATACTACGTTTCACACTCAGGTGCAACACTGTGGAAGCTATGCAAGAAGTTCGGTCAGCAAAATGTGTACGTGCGGGCGTCTCGCGTTTTTCTTTTGTCGTTGTAAACGCCAGTGGCGTAAGCAGAAATTTGTTTCGGGGGGGGGGGGGGGGAGGGTTACGCTTTTGATCCGACATGGGGTCCGGGCAGGTAAGTGTGGTCGACTGCCATTTTGTGCTCTGTATCCCATGGGATAAAAAATTACAGCATATACACTGGTGAATGATGAAGAGCTTGGGCGAAGCTCCTGAAGCAATCATGTGTACACCGTGAAATGTTCAGTGGTTTCGCCCAGCAGTAATCAAAGCAATACGCCGCTTTGATTATTTTTCCTTTTACAGCGAAAGCTGTTATGAGATCATTTCACCGGCCGTTTTTGGCGCCGTAGTTGTCCGCCGCCGCCGCCGCCGCCGGTGTCCGTAACCAGTATCGCTCGAAATAAGAAAAAAAAAAACGAAATAGGAAAAAAAAATTCCACGATGGAACGAGGTTCGAACCTGGGCCCTCTGCGTGGGAGCCCAGTATTCAACCTCTGAGCCATGCCCATGCTTGAAACTGATTTGCAAAAAGGTCCTATACAGGCTTCATGTCGAGAAGGAACCACATTAGCATATGCAATATAGCGTGGTAGAAGAGTAGAATAAGCACCAAGCGTCGCACAACGCGAATTCTGTAACCAAGCGTCACACAATGCGAATTGCGCAACGAGTAGGTTGTTGAATGCTTCCAACCCATTACAAAGGGCTCTGCCATAATTCTTCATCGTCATCAGGGACAGCATCAACAAAGTGCGCATAATGCCTGCATGCGTTTAGCAGGTACCAACGCTCTCCGTAGAATGACGAAAAATGGCACAGTGCCTGCTGCCCTACTTCTCAAAAATTACAATGCTTTATAGCGTAGTGTGTTCCTCGCAAGTGCACTTGTTTTGGTTGCCAAGGAAGCCCATAAGCGCATGATCCACTTCCTCGGGGTCTCAGTAAGATTACAATGATTTATAGCGTAGTGGGTTCCTCGCAAGTGCACTTGTATTGGTTGCCAAGGAAGCCCATAAGGGCATGATCCATTACCTCGGGGTCTCAATAAAGTTCATCGCCCCCCCCACCCCGTCTCTCTTCCACGTCAACGTATACAGCATAACGGGAGAGGGAAATAGCGACCGGGCGTCACCCAATGCAAATTACGTAACTGGTGGGCCGTTTAAAGATTCCAACCCATTACAAAGGACTGAGCCATAATTCTTCATTGTCATCAGTCGTCGCGTCAACAAAGTGCACATAACGCCTTACAGACGTGTAGCTGGTGCCTCGCTTCTCCGCAGAATGACGAATAATTGCTTAGTAGGTGCTTCCCAAATTCACAAAATTGTGATTTATGGCGTAGTGGGTACCTTTCTAGTGTACTTGTATTGTCGCCCCAAGAGAGCCTAACGGGCTCTAGAAACGCCGCTCTTCCAGCTTTCGCTGTGACTGTGCTGCGGTTTCAGCGCAGGCCTGGCGTTTTTTTTTCGTTTTCCCTTCTTTTTTATTTTTCTATTTTCCTATCTTTTTATTTTTTATTCGTTTTTATTTTTTATTTTTTTATTATTATTTTTTTCTATCCCTTTGGGACAGCGCCATCTAGTATATCGTCACCCAACTGCAGTTTGCGTGTATCTCTATGGGACAGCGCCATCTATTATACTGTTCGGGAGATACTGCCGCGGTTACGCCTGACATGGGACAAGGTTTGACTAAGAGGAGCTACGCCCCTAAAAAAATTCGGGAGGGCACGGGCCCGTTGTGTCACCCCCTGGTTACGCCCCTATAGTAAACGCTCGCGCGAGCCAAGCAACAGCGTGTGCGTGAGGCGTCGCGACGGGCTGCAAATCAAACACCAACAAATGAAAAAAAAAGAGACGCTAAGCGATCTAGAACAGCGTATTGATAACCGTATAACTAGCTTTGTTTGTTTCTAACGCACAAGGCTTGTTCCTTTGTCACTCAGCCTAATAACAATACCAATCACGTTACGGTTGGCGAAATCATTGAACTATTCCTTGGTGCGAACGCATCGTACGCAAGAGGTCTCGTTAGCCCCCACCCAAGCATTGCACCTGTACGAAACGGAGTGTACATGACCGCAAAGAGCGACGAACCGACGCTCGATTTTGAAGATTTCGAAACGGGGAATAGCGCAAGTTTTCTGGTCATATGCGTACGATGACAGAGCGGATGCACTTATCGCAAGGCTCAGGCGAGTGGGCGATCGCGCAGGAAGGAAACAAAGCAACACGAGTTGTGCAGTCACGTACTACGTATCACGTCGGCAAAATCAAAGCCCAGTGTCGGGTTGTTCATGCGCTACGTGTACGACGCAAAGGTTGCCTGGGTCGGAGCAAGTAGCGTGTAGCCAGAATTTTTTTTTTCTGGGGAAAGGTGTTCAACCATGTTCGTGCGTGCGTTTTAATGTTTGCGTGTGTATCAGGCCCGTAGCCGGGGGGGGGGGGGGGGGCTAGGGGCCCCCCCAAATTTTGGTGCACTACGTGTTTTTACCAAAAATAAATGCTGAACATAGGTGGTGTTTTTCTCAAATAGTCAAGGTTTTCAGCAAGTGCCCCCCCCCCCCCCCCCCCCCGCCCGAAAAATATTCCTGGCTACGGGCCTGGTGTGTATAGGCACATTAAAAGCTGAAAATTTTTTTGAGGGTGGGGAAAGATTGAACACCCCCCCCCTAAAAAAATGCGATTGCCTTTTTTTATTTACTATTGTTCAAACCTGTTTCCTTTAGCGCCTCTTGCAACGACGCTTTTCCGAAATGCTACCGTGCTTTGCTCCTGCGCGTATTTTCTGAACGCCGGTGGCCCGAGCTATGCACACGCCGACTACGGTGAATCTTAGGGCTGCTACATTTGAGTGAATCTCCGTATTGAAAAATTAATTGAAAAAAAAAGAAAACACCAGATAAGTGTAGGCTTCCGCGTACTTCGTACGAGTGCGGTGGCCGACGCGCTCTTCGTCCTTCGATGCTGTAAGTCCGGCCCAGAACAGGGAGCACTTTCCTGCATATTCTAGGCAACAATGCTGCAAAAAGCCTCGGGGGAGGGGGGGGACTTAATGTAGTGAGGATGTGCGAAGTGATTAGAAGTGATAATTAGTGCTTAACGTGAAATAAATGGAATTGAGATGAATTGAGATGAAAGGCCAATTAAAGCTGAATGAAATGTGAATTAAATATAATTAAAGCAGTGAGGGCAAGTAAGTGAATACAATGTCAAAGGGAATTAAAGTGCCTTGCATATGTCTTAACAGTGAATCAAACGTTACCAGGTGGTCGAAATTTCCAGAGCCCTCCACTACGGCGTCTCTCATATTCATATCGTGGTTTTGGGACGTGACACCCCCGCAATTATTATTATTAACCAAACATATGTTAAGTAGAAAAGGAATGAACGCCGACCACAATAAAAACAATTTAAAACACAGAAGACAAGATTAAAGCGTACCTGATTTGTTGTGAACAAGGCTTGTTTGTTTTAAAGTGTTTTTATTGTGGTCGGCGTTTATTCCTTTTCCACAATGCCTCCTATCGACCAGGCGGGATTCCGTCATACCCTGGATTTCAAACATGAAATGTAAATGAACGCCTCGGCGACTAAGTTTTAGCACGTGGGACCAGTGTTGATGGCTAAGCGACCGAAAGAGAAGTAATAGGGAGTAACAATGGATCAGACTGAGTGGGTAAAATTTAATGTGTGTTTCGCGGGAGCATCAGTTTTCGCCTGTACTCTTCTTTGTGTTAGCTAAATGTACTCTAAATTCTCGTTTTCTTAAATAGCTGTATTTAAGGAGAATTTGGTGTCTACGTGTGGCTCCGGCTACTCCCCTCCGCTTCCCTAATGTACGTCAACTCATTTTCGCTACTCGGTCTCTGTACTACAATATAAATTTGCACACAGCTCACACAATGTAGATACTTACGCAACGTGAATGCTCACATGAGCGAAATGTCCACACTTAATAAAAGGGTTCACCGAGACCTATACAGAGCGAATGTTGGTCCCTTGCAAGGGACTAAGTTGTGTTTTTTAGGGTTGGGATAAAGTTTTATCAGCTGTTCCTCCCGCCTAGGCATAAGATTGTTTGGGAGAAACGAAAAAATAACTCAAGCACACCATCGCATACAAGTACACAACATAAGACAAACGGATGTAAAGTGATATATTACCAGCAATGAAAAAAAAAATATCTTATTTGAGCAACCTTAAAGCGCACATCTGCATGCTAAAGAAGTGCGGAATAGATATGGTGTAAGTAATCCTGACGTTGCTGCGGCCCTGAAAAACAATAAATGAAAATGTACGCCAGCTTTCGTTTGTCGCATGTTAATTTTCCATGCTTTCTAGTGATACGAATTTCGGATGATACGAATATTTTTGGTAGTCCCGTGAGATTCGTATCCCTGAAGTTTCACTGTAGTTATTTTGGGTGATCTGAACATTGATTTGCTCGATGATGCTTGCACTGAGTACGCAAATTGTTATCAAGGTTTCGGGTACGAAACATTAATCCCTCTTCCTGCTAGATGTACTTCTAGTTCGCAGTAGCACACTCATTAATCGTGGTCTTTCTAATTTCCTTTCACCTGAAAACTGCGGTGTCCTTAAGGTGAACATTACTGATCATTAACCCGCTTTCCTTTCATATGAATGTTCCATGCACAATTGTGATTTAAGATTTACAAAAACAATTCTAAACAAAGGGAAGTTTGTCAACCACATAAGCAGTGTTGACTGGTCTTTCATTGAAACGTGCACGGACGCTAACATAGCTTTTGATTATCTTTCTTCTCGCATTTGTAAGCGTTTTCATGATGGTATAACAATGGTCAGAATGCAAGAGAATCTATTCAGATCCTCATAACCCATGGATGACAAACAGTCTACTGAGATGCATGTGCGAAAAAGAAAAGCTTTATAACAATGCAAAACGCCGTCCTTACAATTTTAAATTAAAATCTCGTTACACACTGTACTCTAATACTCTTAATAGGCTGTTAAATAGCGGAAAAATTATTACGAAGACAAAATAACGCGTGCTGGCAACAACTCTAAAGAACAATGGTAAATTATTAATTGCTTCTTAAACAAGAACACGTATGAATTAAATATTACTGCGCTTCAAACTGCAGACCGGGTCTTAGATCAGCCAGTCGATATTACTAATGAATTCAATTCATTTTTTTTTTGCAATCAAGGTTCTAGTCCACCTCTAACTCTTGATCTATCTGGGGTGCACTCTTCACAATCATTTTACCTTTTTCCAACAAATCCTAACGAAATAATCGGCGTTATTAGTAAACTCAGAGTCACTACTGCCGGAGTTGACGAAATTTACTCGCCCGACGTTAAGTTAATTGCTAACCATATTGCCGTCCCTCTGTCCCGCGTTGTCAATCTAATTTTCAAGACCCGGTAATTTCCACTGCAATTAAAAAAAGGCCAAAATCATTCCAGTGTTCATGAAGGTGACAGAACATGCATCTCAAATTATCGCCCTATAGCTATGTTATCAGCTTTTCGTAAAATAATAGAGAAGTCTGTTGACGAACGCATCACTAATTATTTATCTAAATGTTCTATATTTAACTTCTGATCAGTTCGGCTTCCAACCAGCTTTTTCTACCAGTCTTGCTTTAGTAAACTTAAGTAATAAGATAAAAGATTCAGCAGATCCCACGTACCGTGGGAATCGTTATTATGCGAAGCATGCACGGGATGGTGACTGTGGCGTAATTTTTCACATTGAGCGAAACGTTACGGAATGACGCTAGAAAAATGCGGAAGTGGTATACGCACACTCATATGTTGAAGAGTCGCATATGTATTATATAACCAGTTGTTTACAGTTGCGTAACGATGCCAGCAACAACATGAGTGTTACCGACACCGGACGCGGTAAGCTGATATGTAGTGATTATGTTCTTCAATACTCGATAGCGCGAATCCGAACAGGACAAAGAAGGAACGCAGATGCACAGGACAGGCGTTACTAGCAACTAAGCTTCGTTCAGGAAAGTTTCCCTGGTCATATGGTACGCAGCCGAGTGGCACGCGCAGGCGCATTGCACGTACGTTACAGTCACAGTTGCAGTTGTTACAGTTGTTATGCTTATACTTGTCCGCTATGACGGAGAACGCACGCACGTTTCACGAACATGTGTGTATGTGTAGGAGGGGTTCTTGACAGTTCTTGAACAAGGTCATCATCACCGTGATCAGTGAGCACCAGCAGCTGGACCGGACATGTTTTCGGATCCGTTCGTGATCGCGGCTACGAGGGGTCTAAGTGTAGTGAAGTGCGAGGTATAGTGCAGCTGGTGGAAATCCTGGATGCCTCTTACGATGAAATGATCCATGATGCCTCCTGTCCTGGACGTGGCAGCAAGGTCTTTTGATGCCCTGTCCACATCCAAGCCGTCTTTCACGAAGTATAAGGACCAGACGTTGTGGGGTCTTGATAAATCAATGTTGAAGTCACCGGTAATGATTAGAGGCCTGGTTCTTTCGGCAGATTTATTGTAGAAAAGCATTCACCCCGGTTTCTTTGTAATCGACGTAGTCCACGTTGCGGACAACGTGGACCAGTGCATGGTAGTTGAGCGTCTTCCAGGGGTGTGCTGTCTTCAGCTCCCTCACTTTCCTTGCGTCGACCGCGGTGGTGTAGCAGTTACGGTTCTCGGCTGCGGACCCGAAGATCGCGGATTCGTTTCCGGCCGTGGCGGTCGCATTTCGATGGAGGCAAAATGCTAGACTCCTGTGTACTGTGCGATCTCGGTGCACGTTAAAGAATACTAGATGGTCAAAATTTCAGGAGCCCTTCGCTATGACGTCTCTCATAATCATGTCGTGGTTTTGGGACATAAAACCCCAACAATTATTATTATCACTTTCCTTGCGTGTCAACGTGTGTGTTCTGAAGAAGACAGACAGACAGACAGACAAAGAACTTTATTTGGTCCTGAGAAGACGAATGCCCCGTCAGGGGGTAACGTCCGCGGGCCGCACCCACGATGGAGCCGGGAGGTTGAGACTCTCGGCGACTTCGCGGGCTCTCTGGACAGCCCTGAGCTGCTCTTCCTTGGCGGAGCTAGTGAGAAGTCGGAGCCAGTCTTCCTCCGTGGAGGGAGACCCTGAGCCACCGCGCAAGTCGTGGCACTGCCACAGCATGTGCTGAAGAGTGCACCTGGGATGTCTGCAACGCGGACAGCCCGGGCTGATGCCTTCTATGAATTTAGATTGTATAAACGGAGACGGATACGTCGCCGTCTGTAGCATTCGCAAGGTGATTGTCTGTGGTCTGTTTAGGTCTCGGTGTGGAAGCGGAAACTTCCGACGACCTAGTTGGTAGTGCTTACACACCTCGTTAAATGTGAGGAGAGGGTCCCGTTGCCACTGCCCTCTCTCGGCCTCCGAGTGCCCACTTCCGGCGCGGCGGGTGAGACCTCCAAAGTACATATCTGCAGAAGATGTTCTGCGTGTGTGTTCTGTGTTCGCCGTTAATGTGTTGGTTGAGACTCTGTATCACCTGTGGCACATACCCGCATAACATGAACTCTGATATGCGGGTATGTGCCACACGTGACCGAGAGAAAGGATTTCATGATGTACGCGCTCCCCTGCTACGCCAATTTTGGTATGTTACAAGTTATGGAGACGACCAGGAGAGCGCCCAGACGTAGGTGACTACAGGTTTTCCCGCTCAATTTAATCCAAGCGCCAGCCAAATTAATCTAGGCGCCAGTCAATTTAATCCAGCCGCCACTCAAATTAATCCAGGTGCCATTCATTTTAATCCAAGTGCCACTGAAATTAATCCAACCGCCAGCCGATTTAATCCAGACGCCAGCGAATTTAATCCTGACGACATCGTGACTTCAAAGCGACCCAGAATTTTCGGGAACGCGTGGACTGAATAGCTTCGGAGTGAATTTAAGAGGAAATATTATCAAGATGCGTAGAATAAACAATGAATGAGTCACTTAGATAGATAGATAGATAGATAGATAGATAGATAGATAGATAGATAGATAGATAGATAGATAGATAGATAGATAGATAGATAGATAGATAGATAGATAGATAGATAGATAGATAGATAGATAGATAGATAGATAGATAGATAGATAGTGTCCCTTTAATATAATATTGCAATACCTTTTGATCGCGCCAGTAGAGGCGGAAGGCTGGCTGGATATTCAAAACACTGCTGTTAAGTTGAAATATTCGATAGTGTATGAGTAACAGTGATGATGAACACCCAGAAAATGCTAAACATTTTTGTTTAGCAGTTACAAAGATGCAAACTGGCTAGAAACAGTAATATGCAATGCATTTCAATTTTTTTTTGCTCGCAGGACGTCGTCATCATCCACATCACGGAAGGAGAGACAGCCAAGACAAACGCTGTGGTTATAGATCCTACGTCTTCGTACACCGGCTGTTCCGAATGACGTTCTACGCTCATTAAGATCCAACGAGCAAAGAATTCGTCGGCAGAAGTCGTTCTCCGTCGTCGGCTGAAATTCCAGACCGACGATGGCGAATGACAAGTTCGACATGCTCCGGCTACTAAAACACCTGTGCTTCTACTACTGCTGCTGGGGTACATGCGCCTTCCTCGACGTCATGTCTGCCCATTTGACACATTTTATGTCGAACGGCAGCGACGACAGAATAAAAAGCGGTGTAAGCGCAGAAGTCGCCGCACTGGTCAGCCCGTCGGTAGAAAAGCCTCCCGCTCATAAAGAATGCGAAGAAAACAATGAGATGGAAGAGCAGTACGATGAAACGTGTGAAAATCAGCAACAGAAAATACGCTACCCGCAAGACGAAGACCAGAGTATGAAACATTGCTCTTCAAAACTTCCTCAACCACCGCCGTTATGTGTGCAACGGACTCTTACATCAATGTGGCAAGCTCAACAACAGAGGCATGTAAATGAAGATTGGGTGAAGACGTCTGAGAAAGCGAATAAATTGCCAACGAATCCGGTATTAGCTAGAAAACGGAGCAACGAGAACGCAAACAGCTCAAACCACTCGCGAACATCAAGAAAGAAGAGAGCCCGCCTATTGAAAAATTATACTGTCCATAGATATTTTAAAAGCGAAAACAACCCTCTATTGAAAGATCATACAATATTACCAAGGAAATTCAAACGATCTGCAGCTTCGAGGAAGAAAAATACCGCCCTTTCAAGCAACAACCTCACGATCCTGAATTACTTTAAAAAAATGCCGCGCAATCAGTGTCCTAGGAAGGAGGTTGCCAGTGTACCAATCAGGGCTTGCTTTCGTATAGGCTGTAAGAACTGCACGCGTATGAAAAAAGATAGAAACATAAGAAGCACTGCAAGCGAGTACGTACACGAAATTATTTACAGGTATACTTGCGCTAACTCTGACGTTGTTTATATGCTTGAGTGTTCACACTGCCGGAAACAATACATTGGTGAAACAGGAATGCAGATTAGTGAAAGAATGAGCAAGCATCGTTATGACATTGCTAGAAAGCGTAACACATCAGTCGCTAAACATTTTAACGAGCTAAACCATAACTTCCATGAAGCGAAAATTTATATTCTTCAATCAGGCCTTCGTTTCCCCGAAGAACGAAAACACCGAGAGTCATATTTCATTCTCAAGTTTAATACCGAGCAACCGGCAGGCATTAATGCCCCTAAGAGAACCGCAAAAGTTATCTGTGCGAAGAAAAAAAAAAACAAGATTTAATAAGTGAGAACAACACTTCTCATTACTCCGCTTTCAAAGATAGGCTTAAACTTCAATGCAGAAATTGTACTAAGCTTCGGTGCCTCGGGTTTGGGATATCGTAACAGGAAGGCTTTTAATGCGCTGTGTAATTTCATCCAAGCTACTAAACGTACATCATTTTAATCTTATCTTCAGCAAATATTCGTAAAGTAATTAAAAATGCGTTTTAATCTAAAAACCTATTCAAGATTTTTCTGATCAGGATAAATCGCACAATAATTGAAGTATTTATTTTACATATTACCTAATATTTCCTTTTTTATCTTTGAAATCTTCAAATTATCTTCTGAATTTTAAACTACGTTTTATTGGCGAATTCCCCAGAATGGGTATGTGCCGTAGTGTTGAAGGAACAAACAAAAACAAAAGTAGTCAGGGGCCATGCTACAACTTTAATATGCTCTAAAGATCGTTTTGAGAAGTGCAGTGTTTTCCTGCCAGGATTGAGAAGGTATGGGTACAAACGTACGTGTTATTTTTCTTTTACACTTTCCTTATTAACGACCCAAAAAGTCCAAAGTAGGTATAACTCAAGAACGAGAAATAAAAATAAAGAATAGAAGATCACAATAGGTTTTTTTTTCTGATTCCTGATGCTGCCGCTAATCTTTTCCATAATTTAAGCGACGTTTATTCTTGTGAAGCTGTAGCCGCCATACGAGCTCCGTGGGATTCGTCAAGAATTTAATAGGCCGTAATAAAGAGTATTTTACATGGATTCAGTTTTTGCCTCTTGCTTCCTAGGTTTGACATACTTTGCCTGTGTGCAGAATAATGTTTTCCTATCAGCAAATCTTGCTGTTATATGACGCGTACAATTAATTCAAAAGTGTGACATGCCTGGAGAACACTGACTGCTGCTGTTCATGATGAATCTGAAATTTTTTATATTGGTTGTAGGCACTCTGCAATGAAGTTTGGCTGTACGCGCCATGCTGGCTGGTGTTAAACTTTTACTGGGCCCAGCAAAACGCGATAAAACTCGGCAGGCTAGGCCTTTCGGTCCCGCCGCGGGATTAGCTGTGCGCGTGGCTGCTGGCGGTGAGGGTGACGGTGACGGCGAGAGCCTTAGTGACGCATGGTGACCACATGGGGTAGAAAGCTATTCAGCCTGTGCTTCTTGGTGGCGCCGCCGAAGCGCTGCTTGCCGTGACTTCGAAACACTGCACTCTCGTGCCGCGTCGCGCGAATCAGTTCGCGCGACACTGCACGCGAACTGATTCTAGCGAACGTGTGTTACGAAGGATTGCAGCGCTTCACCGCCGCCACCGAGGAACACAGACTGCACGACGGCTCACCCGATGCAGCAACCATTCGTCACGAACGCTCTCGCCCTCACCTACAACCTCGCCGCCAGCAGCCAGGCGTTCCGAGTATTGCTTTTCAATAGCCGGTGGCGGTGGTGGTGGTGGTTGTGATGTAGAAACAGGCTGGGTTAGCCTGGCCTGCATGGCCAGCAAATGTTCCGCCTGAGCATCTCCTGTATTGTAGGTGTCCTTCACCACGTGTTGAACAGCCCAGTGTCTCTCGGGAAGGCCATCAAAATTCGTTGCACGCTCCTCCTTGTTGCCGCGGGTCCTTCAGGAAAAATGACATCTTCAAATGCCCGGTGCCTATGACAACCGCTTTGCAAGCTGCCCACCATCACTGCTCTTTCCCTATCAAACTGCGAGCAAAGCCAGATAAAATGTTCAATGTCGAGGACGTCACCGGAAAAGGCACAAAGCGGGGAACCCTATCGCCCAGTCTTGAATGACCATATGCGGAGTCGGTTCTTATGCGGTAGGACAGCGTCGCTTGTTCTCGAGAAGGTCTGTGCGTTACACATGCTTGATGTAGAAACAGGGCCGGATTAACAGTGCTGAGGGCCCGGTTCAAGAAAAAAAGGGAGGCCCCTCCCGCCTTACCCCCTCGTCATTATCAAAGACTTGACACTTTCTAGAATTCGCTACAAAGAACACATGTATTTATTCGAAGAACCTCAGGAGTGTTTATGAACATCGCCTGGCCGTCTGCTTTTTCGCAGAGCGCGGGGAGAGATTGTAATCGGAATTTAACTATACCAGGAGACGAAGAGACATAGAAAGCGTTAAGATTTGACGGGCTAGTTCATTTATACTGAAAAAAGGGTTAACACGTAAGAAACAAATACACACGACACGCGGAAGTGCAGTACCACGTGTCTTTCTTCGATTCATCTTAACGTTTAGCGCAGTTTATCCTTGTTTCAATAGACAGCATCTTCCCTAAAAACCAGGAATCGTGAAAAATGACTTCCTGTATCTGCTTCACTAATTCGGCCACACGCGCTTTGGCTGCCTGCGTGTGAGCATTGCCGAAACAGACAGACAGACAGACAGACAGACAGACAGACAGACAGACAGACAGACAGACAGACAGACAGACAGACAGACAGACAGACAGACAGACAGACAGACAGACAGACAGACAGACAGACAGACAGACAGACAGACAGACAATGAACTTTATTTGATCCTCAGGAGCTTTCGCGGGAAACCCTATCGGAGACCCGCTGAAGCCGCTGGCCGCGTCCAAGTCGGGGCTGGGACACCGTGATGTTCCGCCCTTTCTTGGGCCCCCTGGATTGCCTGGATTTGTGCCTGGAGCGATGGGCTCCGGAGTGCCTCTTCCCAGTCGGCTTTGCTGGATAGAGGGCCGTTGGGTAACGCGGGGCATTGCCAAAGCATGTGCGCTAACGAACAATAACTCTCATTAAAGTCCGGACTGCTTGAGTCAACGTCTGTGGAGATACGACTGAGAAAGCCGCGCGAGGGGAACGAGCCCGTCTGGAGCATTCTAAGTGTAATTGACTGAGCCCTATCTAACTTCGGGTGAGGAAGAGGATAGACCCTTCTACAAAGCCGATAGTGAGAGGTGATTTCATGAAACGTAAGGAGCAGATCGTTATGCTGGATTTCATCCTGACCCCATAAAGCATCCATGCCGCCGCGGCGCGTTAGATCTCGCGCACGGTCATGGGCAAGCTCGTTGAGGTTAGGTACGTGCTGATGAACGTCCGCACCCATATGGGCGGGAAACGAAGGGATGAAGTGAGTGCCAGGGTCTGTTCTTTTTTCTAGAATGGAGGCAGCCTCTCGCGATAGGTTACCCGACTCAAAAGCTTTGATGGCCGCTCGTGAGTCTGTGAACACGTTGGTGCGCGAGTGGTCGGTCATGGCCAGGACTATGGCGACCTGTTCTGCAACTGCGCTCGTAGCTAACCTGACCGAGGCTGAGGAGCGTAATTACCCGTTGCCGTCAATGACTGCCAGCGCGAATGTGCTAGACTTGCCGTACTGAGCCGCATCGACAAAGACAGTCGATTCTCGATTCTCGGCGGCGTTCTGTAATATCGCCCGTGCTCTGGCTTTTCGCCTCCCTACATTGTATTGCGGGTGCATATTCCGAGGGAACGGGCTGACCACAAAGGTTTGCCGGACCTCCCTGGATAAGGTGATTTCCCGTTCAGCAAGCATTCTGGGAGCCATGCCAGCCTCGTCTAGGATGTGTTTCCCTGCCCTGGCTGACGACAGCCTGACCATCTAGGCGGTGACCTGCGCTTCGATCACTTCGTCAATGTCATTGTGCATGCCGAGTTGTCTTAATTTGTCAGAGCATGTGGTTACTGGTAACCCCAGTACCTTTTTGATGCTCTTACGGATGAGTGTGTTTAGCTTATTTTTTCCATTCTAGTCCAGTTAAGGGCCGTTGCTACATAGTTAATGTGGCTCATTAGGAAGGCATGATGGATCCGAAGTGGATTGGCTTCACCTAGTCCCTTTCTGCGTCCTGATACTCTAGCAACAAGTCTCACCATGCTTTCGGTTTTGGCCTTGATGTGCGTCAGGGTTTTGGCGTTACATCCTCTCGCGTCAATCAGTAGTCCTAGGATTCTAATTGAATCTACTCGTGGAATGCGCTGTCCATTTCTTGCAAAAAGGGCAATGGGAATTTGATCCAGGTGTGGAAGTCTCCTAACGCCTTGCCTGGCCGGCTTGTACAGTAACACTTC
This sequence comes from Rhipicephalus sanguineus, assembly GCF_013339695.2. Taxonomy (NCBI): domain Eukaryota; kingdom Metazoa; phylum Arthropoda; class Arachnida; order Ixodida; family Ixodidae; genus Rhipicephalus; species Rhipicephalus sanguineus. Next base: position 148,311,870 of record NC_051180.1, read on the forward strand.
TGATTTCTTCGGAGAGAGTTGGAGGCCTGTGCCTTCTAGGTAGGACTAGGTTTCGTCTAGGGCTGATTGCAGCGCGTTTTCTACTTCTGCGAGTGATCCTCCCGGGCACCAGATCGTGATATCGTCCGCGTAAAGCGAGTGACCTATATTGGGCAGGGATCGGAGCCTCTCCGATAAGCCCTTCATGACTATATTGAATAACAAGGGGGAGATGACCGCTCCTTGGGGAGTGCCTGTGGCTCCTAAGGCGAATTCATCTGACCTGCGTTGAGCGATCCTTATGGTAGCCGTTCTATTCATCAGGAATGATCTAACAAAGGCCTGAAACCGCTCCCAGACCTAGGTTGTCCGTGACCTGCAAGACAAAGCGATGAGATACGGCGTCAAAGGCCTTGGTGAGGTCAAGGGCTAATATCCCCCTAACATCCCGAGTGCTGTTATTGAAAATGTGCTTCTTAAGAAGTAGCATTACATCTTGTGTGGAAAGGCCGGGCCTGAAGCCGATCATGTTGTGCGGAAATAGTTCTCTGCGTTCTATGTAGTTCGAGATCCTATTGAGGATCGCATTCTCCGCTACCTTGCCTACACAAGAGGTTAGCGATATGGGCCTTAGGTTGTCAAGATTTAAAGGCTTACCCGGTTTTGGAATAAGCACAATCGAGGCCGCTTTCCACTCTACCGGGACGCTTCCACTCTCCGAAGTCTTGTTGACCTCTTTCGTTAGCATCTCAATTGATCTATCATCCAGGTTCCTTAACAGTCTGTTTGAGATGCCGTCCGGTCCTGAGGCTGATCTGCTCTTCAAGTTGTGAAGGACGGCCCTAATTTCAGACTCCGTGAAGGGGTCATCGAGCTCTTTTTCCGTATCACATTCTATTTCAGGATACTCTTCTGAGCGTCCTGCGCCGAGCGGGAGATATCTATTGGCTACCTCGTCTAAAAGCATTTCTTCCGTTCCACCCTCTTGGCTGTGCTTGTGAATCAGGCGGCACATTGCCTGTCTTTGATTGCCTTTGGTCTGCGTGTCATCTAGCATGTGTTTAAGGAGATTCTATTTTTCCCCTGTACGCATGGGTCCATCGACTGCTGAACATATCTCATCCCATTGTAGCCGAGCTAACTCGGTGCAGTACTGTTCGATCTCCCTATTAAGTTGCCCCGCCACGGTGGTTTAGTGGTTATGGCGCTCGACTGCTGACCCGAAGGTCGCGGGATCGAATCCCGGCCGCGGCGGCTGCATTTTCGATGGAGGCGAAAATGTTTGAGGCCCGTGTACCTAGATTTAGGTGCACGCTAAAGAACCCCAGGTGGTCGAAATTTCCGGAGCCCTCCACTACGGCGTCTCTCATAATCATATCGCGGTTTTGGGACGTTAAACCCCAGATATATTATTATTATTATCCCTATTAAGTTCCGCAACTCTCTTTCTTAACCTCCGGTTAAGCCTCTGTTTTTTCCATCGCCTCAAAATGGAGGCTTTGGCTTCCAAGAGATGTGCGAGGTGCGGATCCACCCTGAGAACCTCGAGCTCGGTTTGAATAGCTTTTGTGGCCTTTTCAACATCTGCTTTGAGTGTCTGAATGAGTTCTCTGAAGCTGTCGCTACCAATCGTCTGGCTATTTTGTGATTTCATCCAGAAACACAGATTTAAGTGTTCCTAAGGCAGCGTTGTCGTACCAACAGTGATAAAAAATAATAAATATATTGTATATGTCGACTGAGCACAACGAATAATTTAAATAGTTTATTATTCAAACGCTTTTATCATACGAGGAGCTCAATCTTTTAGAAAAGGTGGCACCTATCGAAAATGAGATTGATACCGAACTTCTACATGAGTGGTTTTAACAATGCTCTCGAATAAACAATCATACATATTTTTCATTTATGCACAGATCGTTCACTTGTAAAGGTAATACATTTACATTTTTGCGGGCAATATCCCCTTTTCTAAAAGAAGGAAACATATTTTGTTTTATTTCTTTACTTACGATACCCTCAGGGCTTTGTAGAGGGGAGGGGCGAAAATAAAATAAAAAGAAAAGAGAACAGAAGACGACGTATTGCACACGCACTTTCTGCTATTAAACTGGGGAATAAAGTTACATTTTTACAAAAATTTTCAACTTCAACACAATGTAGAAAATACAGCTTTAACTTGATTTAACGAAGCACATCAAGACACCCTATTCACGACACTAGTTTTATTTCGACGAGTCGTAGTCCCAGTCGGTAGCACACTTACATATCAAATGGCGCTGGGTGATAGTGGTTTGTTGTCCCTGCAAATACTCCGACGGGAACACAGTCGTTGCTTTCATTATTTAATGGTTTATGCGACAGATGGCACTGATCGTCTCCTTGGAACTTTCTTGCTCTTTCTTGGAACTTTCTTGGAACTTTCTTGCTCGCAGATTAACTGCTTTCGTTCTCCCTGGCTTTGAACATCGGCAGGTTGTTGTAGCTTCTCGTGACCGTCTACTTCGACTGTATCGCCCGGAGACGGGAGGAATTCATGCTCGGGCTGCTCTTGCGGAGGTTTTAGACGCGCAGGCGTGTATGAGTGGCAATTAAAATGCCGCGTAGCCTTCGGGTGACGCTACGCTACAGTTTTAGATTTTGGAGGGCCGCAAAATACGTTCCTCAATTTTACGCCATAATTCGAGTGCCCTCATCACTTCGTTAAATCGAGTTTCTACTGTAGGTTATGCGTTTCGCAAAAATTCAACCTCGAAAGGAGGCGTGTATACGTATTAACATGTTTTCTCTTTACATTCATCTTTCAAGAAAAGAAGGAAAGGTACGTACGTCCCTAGAAGCGTGTTCGTGCCTTTTGCTGGGACAGGTTGTCGTTCAGATCTTCTACATTGACTCTTATAATCTCTGTCTCCACTTTCAGCTAGGACGAATCGCTGAGGCGGCTGTCAGTCATCGTTGATCAAAGCCTCTTCTTGATCAAAGTCAGCTTGCCGAATGATCATTCGCCAGTGCAATTTGTGACCATCAAGCAACTATATTCTAACAGTGACATGAACATTTGGGAATGAGCCTTCAAGCTTTTCATGAATGAGCATTCAGCATGTCTGCCACAGAAGAACAGCCTTCGGCAGATGCTCGCAAATGAAATAAATGTTCAAGCCAGTGGCGTAGCCAGAAATTTTTTTTTTTGGGGGGAGGGGAGGTGTTCAAACCATACTTTATATATGTTCGTACATGCGTTTGTATGTGTGCCTGTGTATATACAGATACAAAACTGAACATTTTTGGGGAGCGGGGTTGAACCCCCCATCGGCGACGCCAGTGGTACAAGCTCATTGGGAAATGATGTGCCAGCAGGATCAGAAGGATACCCTTTCAAAAGAGGTCCATTGCTTCAGGGCTTGGGCACGTTTCATCTGGCGTTGTTCACACTATCATGAAAAAAACTATAGAAACCTTTGAGTCAGCTTATTTCCGGCTATTTCTTTTTTTTTCAGCGTATTAAGCGATACTTCAAACAGAAACTACTCTCTACGCGCCTTCGCATTGCGCGTTCCGAAACCGTTGGACCGGAGCTGCTCAAATCCCAGCCTGGCTGCTCTCTACGTCCATCATCTGAATCAGCTTCGTCGGTCTACGCTATGCATGGTTTTGGGCGAATGCAGCGTTTCTACCCGAGACTGATGAACTATGGGCTGACTTCAGAATTATGCACATTATGCAACGAACAGCCTTTTCGAAGCATTCGTTATTGAAACAGATAATCTATGTTTCAATCAGGGGAATTAGCAGGAGGATTAAACTATTTCCCTCCAAACCACGAAGCATGCCTTTTTTTTCAACCCTTGGGGGGCCCCCCAAACCCGGAGAGCCCGGTTCATTTGAACCCTCTGAACCCTGGATAATCCGCCCCTGGCCCTGAAGTGATCGCGTATTACGTCTTTGCTTCTCTGCTAAGTTTTAGGAGCTCTTACTTTTGAAACACATGTTCGTGCTTAGCGTGCAAGGGCATCAGCCTTTTCATTCTCAATTCCAACGTGGGATTGGATCCACTGAAACTTTACATTGAAGCTCTTGTCAATCAGGTGTTAAATAAGCGCCAGAGATTGCCTGGTGAACGTTTCTTGAGGTAGGCCGCGATGAAGTTGTTGTAACGCTGACTTTGAGTCCGTCAACACTACTACATCTCGTGCAGAAAAGAATCGCAATTTTCGCAGAGCGGCGGTGATTTCGGCGCTTTCCAGCGTTGTGGACGAAACGACACGATCCAGGTGGCCCGACCACGACACGCCAAGGCAGGGTATGCAGAAACCGCTGCGCAGCTATCCCTTTGTGTGCACACCGATCCATCGGTGTACGCTTGTTGGCTGCGATACATGGTGCTGAAATGGTCCAGCACAAGAAACTTTGCGGCATTTCAGGTACACCGAAGTTACAGGCAATGTGTACAAAACTCCATGGCGGGTCGAAAGGGCCCCGTCTAGGCAATATCAAGCCTAAATATCGAAATGTGTTCTGCGCCGCGTAGAAAGGTGAGCCAGTTCTTGCTCTTGCCGTGCACTGTATATGAACACTGTTCCTTATGAAATCGTCTATTTTTTCTGTTGTTTTATAGGCACCGTGCAATAAAGTTCGCTTGTACTTGCATGCCCTGCCACCTGTCGCTGTTTTTGATGAAACTGTCAATCTTTTCGATTGTTTCATAGGCACCCTGCAATGAAGTTTGACTGTACATGCTATGCCATCTGCTGCTGTTCCTGATGAGAAATAACTTTTTTATTGTTTCATAGGTACGCTGCAACGTAGTTTGGCTGCACATACCGTGCCACCTGACGCTGTTTCAGATAAAACTGTTAGCATTTTTTTATTGTTTTATAGGCACCCGGCAATGAAGTTTGGCAAGGAAGTTTGACATGATGAAACTGTCAAGTTTTTCGATTGTGGGTTATAGTGCGTGGATTGACCACCAGATGGTGTCACTGATCCCGTTAATGGGGATGGCAATCGCCGGGCGGATTCCAAGGGCTGGCGTCTCGGCCCCCAAAAAACGCACCACGAAAGCGCGGACAATTTAGAGTTGGTCCTTTTAGTGCGCCAGCGAACGCCGGTTGGGGTCCAAAGACCGAGTCAGAGCCGAGAGTCGATAACGCAAACGAAATATATTCTCAGTTAAGGCAGTACAACATCACAAACACATGCACACTCGGCTGGTACCAGTTACAACTTCACAATCTAACACAGATGGTGTTAACACAACGGGAACTAAACGAGCACATCACGCGCTAGAAATGCAATCTCATGCATTACAACTATTCAAGAACAGTTAAAGTCATGAATATTCATGAATATTCAGTCATGAATATTGCAGATATGTTGCAAAGCAAGCGAGCGGCAACTTCGTTGCTGAAACTGCCCAATCATTTCCCTGCTCCTGACTTGAAGTTAAAGAACCTCTGCGCAGCACGTAGACGAGCGGAGCGGAAACTCATGAGAAAAAAAGGAAATCCGTCTGCGAAAACTGAATATAACAGGATAAACGCTGCGATCCGTCGCCACACAAAAAATTAAGACGAATTCAATGGGCCGCTTTGTGTGAGAGTTTATCTACGTTTACACCATTTACGAGGATATGGGCAGTAATAAATAGTCTTTCTGGGAAGATTCGCTCACACAGGCCATTCGAAGCACTCGCTTTGAAACAAGGAAAGGATTTGCAAACCCTTGCAGAGGATTTCGCAGACGCATACACATCTGGCAGATCAGCAGGAGCGGCGATTCCTCTGTCACCTCATGGATTACACACGATGGATACGCCATTCACCTTTCGAGAGCTGGATATGGCACTTAGCAAATTAAGAAGACGCTGTGCAGTGGGTCCCGATTTTATCAGCAACCAGATGCTGACAAATCTGCCACATGAGCGAAAAAGGGTCCTTTTGGACATATTTAATCATGTCTGGAGCACTGGAGAGATCCCAATTGGTTGGAAGACAGCATGGGTGGTGCCAGTCCTTAAGTCGGGAAAGGATCCTGCGAGCCTCGCATCATATCGACCGGTATCACTGACATGCGTATCTAAGTTGATGGAAAGATTAATATGTACGAGATTAACTTGGTACCTTGGCGCCATTTCAATCACTGAACGCCACTTGTCGACACTTGGCTTGTCTTTATCAGCGGAAAAATCGGCCTTCATGCTCTTCCCGGGAGTGAGACGGAAGTCAACACGTCTGTCGCTGAATATTTGAGGCCACCCAATTCGTTGCGCAACAAGTGTCCGTTTCCTGGGCGTTACCATCGACAACAAGCTACTATGGCGACGTGCGGTTGATGGTATAGTCACTGCATCAGGGCAAAGGATCAACGCTCTTCGTCGCATGGCAGGGGTACGTTGGGGCAACAATCCTATGTCCATGCTTAAATTGAATGCTGCGCTCATAACAAGCCGCATTCTTTATCAGCTGCCGCTGATATCACCATCACCGAGCCAGTTCGAACGCTTAGAGGCGGTGCACAGAAAGGGTCTCCGCTTGGCGATGGGAGTTCCTCAGGCGGCTTCAAACGAGAAGGTCACCAATGAAGCCGAGTCTTCCGCTCCGCCTTTTGGCGTCTCAGGCCTTATTGACGCAGCTGTCAAGACTGGGAGAATCCTTCGCAGGCACGGCGCTTCTCCGGCGGCTAAGAGCAAGAACTGGCTCACATTTTCACGCGGCGCTGAACACATTTCGATATTTAGGCTTGAAATTGCCGAAACGGCGCCCTATGGACCCGCCATGGTCTTTTGTGGATGTTGCCTGTAACTTCAGCGTACCCAAGCTACCAGCGAAATGCACCATTCCAGCCGCGGAAGCAAAGTTTCTTGTGCTGGACCACTTGAGTACCATGTACCAGGGCCACCTACAAGTGTACACCGACGGAACCGTGTGCACACAAACGGATAGCTGCGCAGCGGCTTTCTGCATACCTTGCCTTGGCGTGTCATGGTCGGGCTGCCTGGATCGTGTGGTTTCGTCCACAACGGTAGAAAGCGCTGCAATCAGCGCGGCTTTGCGGCAGTTCTCATCTCCCAAAGAAACCGTCTAAGCAAAACACGGTCTGGCAGAGAGATCCTGACACGGCTAGGTATACCACCATACCCCCAACACTTAGACGAGGAACTGATAGGCGTGCCAGAAGTCATCCGTCGCATGATCTCGGTCGCGCCTTTACCGAAAAATATGACGAGAGAGGAAAACACAAGAAGGAGGGAAGAACGAGTCAAGTGGCTTAAGAAACAATTAACAGCACAGACAAACGTCATATACGTTGACGCGGCCAGATACAACTGGGCGAAATGCGTAGCCACAGCAGTTGACTGGGATTTTAAGACGGTCACGAGTGCCTCTCTATGCACTTCCTCAATTGCCAAGGCGGAGTCCTTTGCCGTAGCCTTGGCCATTAGAGAGCAAGAACATAGAGAGGAAGAACAATCAATCATCATCTCAGACTCCCAAGAGGCGTGCCGACTTTATATGAACGGACGCTTACCCGCAAACATAATTAAACTGATTGGACCTAACTTAACCAAGAGACACCGGCTAATCTGGTGCCCCGCACACGCTGGCCTAGAAGGGAATGAGAGAGCGGACGCTTTAGCTCGAGATTTGACTCGCTTGAAGGGGAAGACGCTACGGATCTCCGCAAGGTGCAGACAGGAGTCTTTTCAAATTTATCGCGGCTCAGTAAAATACATCCCACGTTGTACCGTAACACTTGTCCGTGGTGCGGCGGTTAGCCAACTTTATACCATATCTCGTGGGAGTGTGACCGAAAGCCAGCGAATTTAAACTCATTTTTAGGCAGCAACGTTGTAGGACGTTCGGAGCAGTGGGAGGCACAACTTGCCAGCTCGGACCCAGAGGTGCAATTAGCGCTTCTGAGTCAAGTTAGGCGAGCGGCGCAAGCCAGTGGGGCCCTGGACTTGGGGCCCCAACCAACAGGCTCCTGAGTACCCCCTTTTCTACCCATTCCCTCAAAATAAAGTTTTGTTCTTCTTCTTTGCGAAGATTGCGATCCTTTTCTGCACGAGATGTTGTAGTGCTGACGGACTCCAAGTCGGTGCTACAAAGACTGCATCGTGGCCTACCTCAAGAAAAGTTCACCAGGCAATCCCTGGCGCTAATTAAACACCTTATTGGCAAGAATTTCAATATAAAGTTTCAATGCATCCCATCCCACGTTGGCATTGAAGGCAATGAAAAGGCTGATGCCCTTGCATGCGAAGCGCGGACATCTGTTCCAAAAGTAAAGACTCCTAAAAATTACCAGAACAACAAAAATGCGATACGCAATCATTTCAAAGCGATATACAAGTTTCCACACCAAGCATGTGTAATCCATGGACTTTCTCGTGAACAAGCAACGCTGTTGTACCGCATAAGAACCGGCTCCGCATACACCCCGGCTTGGTCATTCAAGACAGGGCGATACGCTTCCCCGTTTTGTGCCTTCTGCGGTGACATCGGGGACATTGAACATTTTATTTGGCTTTGCCCACAGTTTGATGTGGAAAGAGCAGCGATGGTCCGCACCTTGCAAAAATGTTGTCATAGGCACCGGACATTTGAAAACGTCATTTTTCCTGAAGGGCCAGCGGCAACGAGGAGAAGCGTGCAACGAATTTTGTTGGTCTACCTGCGGGACACTGGGCTGTTCAACACTTGGTGACATACCCCTACAATTCAGGAGATGCTCAGGCGGAACAATTGCCGGCCATGCAGGCCAGGCTAACCCCGCCTGCTGCAACATCACCACCACCACCACCACCATCATGAATATTCAACGGCGAATCCAGTCCACAATTCTTGCACGGTACTTGAATGCTTCTCTTCTAGGAAACACTCACGCCAACTCTAGCGCTGCCTGTCGTTGCGTTCCTGCCGTCGTCGTAACTTGTCACGGCTCACACGGAGCGATGCGAAGCCATGAGCGATGCGAAGCCGGAACACTTGCACGATCGCGTTCCGCTGCCGTTCGTTGGGCATGCGACAGACCTCGGGCATGCTACCAATCTCGCGTCATGGAACGCGAAGAGGAACACTACGCGCGTCGTTTCTTCCCTCTAGCCTGGACGTTAATTCTCACAGGGCGAGCGAGGAACGCGGTCGACAGGCGTGTGAGATGGGGCGGGGGGAGCGTAGGAGAGGAGAGAGAGGGGGAGGGGACGCGCATGCGCTGGCGCTCATCGCGGCGTTGCCCAGGAGAGAATTTCGAACGCGGTCGACAGGCGCTTGAGATTGAGGCAGCGTAAGAGAGGAGAGAGAGAGGGAGGGGACGCGCATGCGCTGGCGCTTATCGCGGCGCTGCGCAGGAGAGAATTTCGGCATGTTGAGCCGAGCCCGCGTTTCAGATGAGTCAACGAAGCAAGCGCTGGACTGAACGCGCGCAGCACTCTACCACTTGAAGGAGAGGCAACTAGAGGAGGAGAGTAGCGCATGCGCCACGAGAGCAGAAGTGAGAACGCAGGAGAGCGCAAGCAGGTGCTGGTAGAGAAGTGAAGAGAGTAACGCGCAGCTGCTGGAGAGAGGGAAGGAGGAGAGTTGCGCATGCATAGTGTGAGTGCGGACTACCAGGCCGCGGGACATACCCCCAAACAAGAGATGCTTCGCATTTAAAAAAGCCACAGTTTCGCCGCAAGGACGAAGCAATGAATGCGATAGCAAGAAACTGAAATGTCACACGAAGAAACACAAGCAGCTCGATACTTGTAGTGCGCCGCTGAAGCACAAAGAAGGACGCCCTAAAGGAACGCACAGGCATGCACAGGGCAAGCGTGAACTAACAACTGTAACAATTGTTACGTACTATGTGCTTGCGCAACGCGCTGGAAGTGTGGACAATGGAGAATCAGACGCTCTTAGATATTTCTTTATCTTTTAAACTGCGGCGGGTGGAGTGACCCCGTGAGTTCCGCTCCAGACGAGGGCGTCTGATGCGAGGTGTGGTCGGTGTTTTTGTTTTTTTCTTCTTTCACATCATGAGTGGGTACAGAAAAGGGCCACTTTGTCGTGCGCGTCTCAAGGGCAGTTTTCAAACTGCAAGAATATTAGGAGCGTTGCGTAATAGAAAACACGCTCACGCTCCTCCGAGATTTGCTTACCACCATCGGTAGATGGTGTATATAAATAGCTCGCCGTTATGTCGCCGGCGCATGCATGGCGTGTGGTTGAGTTGTCTAACGCAGCGCGCTGGGCAGCGAGGGGTTGCTGGTTCGAATCCGCGGTCGGGCGCTTCAGAATCTTTTTATTTATTTTTCTTTGTGCCTTTTTAAAATATATACATGCATATACATATCCGGGGCATGACGGCGGCGGCGACAGCGACGGCAAAAATCAGCCGAGAGTCTCCATATAATTGCTATTGTAATAAAAGCTGAGTACAGTGAAACCTCGGTGATACGAATCTGACGGGACCATCAAAAATATTCGTATCATCCAAAATTCGTATCACCAGAAAGCATGGAAATTTAGCATGCGACAAAAGAAAGCTGCCGTACATTTTAATTTATTGTTTTTCAGGACCTGCAGCAACGTCAGGAAGAACCCTGAATGATTGTCAGTTAAGTTTTTAGATGTCGGCAATCATAGCAACACTCGTAGATATACGGCCTGTACTCGCGTATTTAATTAATGAACCAGGTGCGTTGTGACCCGCGACAGCAGTCCCTTCCAAATTTTAGCATGCTTTTTTTGCATGACACCAGAGTACTGCAGCGAAAGTGACGAAAGATGCACTTTGACGCGATGGATCACGGCCACAAAATTACAGCCAACATGCTCCTGAGTACCCCCTTTTCTACTCCTTCCCTCAAATAAAGTTTTGTTGTTCTTCTACAGAAACACGGTCCTGTGTTATGATTTTGTCATTGCGGAGGTGTTGGGGATGTTTTTTGGGAGATTTACGGCCGGGCCCGCACAAGTGCGATCTCAACGGTCGCGCATGTTGACGTTGTGAGGCCTGACTCCTTCGCCAAGACCGCCCTCGCCTTCTTTCGGTCCTCATCCACCTTTCATAGAATGTCTGATGCACGAGGCAGGCACGCGTAAACACAGTACAACGACAGCAGCCCACGTTGACACGTTAGAAAAAAAAAAAGCATGGTGCTAATGTCATCTGTAAGCTAAACGCGAAGGCACAGGGAGGCACATAAGAGCCTCAAAGATTCGCGCACACAATCTCGGAGGCCGTGACGCGTCTCTGAAGGTTTATTCTGACCGTAAGAAAAGTGTTTTTCTTACGGTCAGATTCTGACGATTTGGCGGTGCGGCGCGCATGCCCGCGCTTGCGTTCCCGCGCTCGCACGTGCTTGGCGCGTCTTCCGCGACAGCGCGGACAGCACCTCTTCGTACCTGGGCGGTAGCGTACGTTCGTATCAAACGTTGCTGGGTGAAAATCGGTTCGCAACAACCGTACTCCATTACATTGCAGGCCAATGGGCCTTGGCCGGGACTAACGAAACATTCGTATCACCCCGAAATTCGTATGAGCTGTGATCGTATCACCGAGGTTTCACTGTATTTGGGAAGTACTGCTACCACGGAACAATATTCGTCCCTTGACTTGCTCGCGTTTCGTTTCATGAAAACTTGGCTCTCGCCGCTTGCCTATGAAGAATGCCTTGTAGCTATGATCGCGCGCACGTCGTTCGGGAGCGGCAAGGGCCGAGACCGCGGTGATCAGGTAGAGGAAGGGCGCGAGGTAGATGACGATTGTAGTTGTGTGGCAGAAATACTCCTTAAATATTCGATTTCTATTGCGATATCCATTATTGGAAACCTCTCAGCGGGCTTTTGCTGTCGCAGTCAAGTTTCGTATAAAGTTCAATTTCATAACATCGGCCCGCACATTTTATGTTCTACGCGCGAGCAAAAACGGCAAGCACAGGGGACGAACGCGGCTGAAGCAGAGGTGAAACGAGCCGGCCATATTGGTCTAAGGTAGAGTGCGTGCAATAACACCGTCGCGCTTGTGTTCCTGAGGCGGAGAGGAAACGCCCCGGCCGTCTTTCGTTGGGCAAAGGAGCATCACGAGCCGCCGGGGGAGGGGGAGGAGGGTGGGCTGCGTCGCTCAAGCAGCAACTGAGAACTTTGCTCATAAGGGCGTATCGCGAGCGCCCGCACGCACGCTATCTCGGCAGACATCAGGACACGGCTCGTAAACGTGCTGTACTCTCAGCACTTATTTCTCGTTGAGTGAACGAACAGCACGAAAACGACTTCGTTCCCTGGAGTGGCTGTTATCCTTTAAACAAGTGTTAGGTGCGGAGCACTTTATGGGCCCGGGCTGTCGTATGCTGTCGTCTAATGTCGTCGCTTGGGGTCACGCAGGCAAAACCACGTATAGCATAGCCACGTAGTCATGTTCGGGGGCACATTTCTACGGTATAGGTCGACGGTGGCTGCTCAGTAACCGGCGCCCGACGGAAAGAGGACAGCTTTATGAAAAGTGGCGGCTTAAATGGGCCATTAAGCCGTTCGTCGCTGCCCGCGGCGGTGTCACCGAAAGCCGCGACCTTTTGTCTACTGCTCGCTTCGCGGTGAATAGCCCGTGCGGTGGAAGCAGTCTCACAGACAAGCAGACTGACATTGCAAAGAGGTTGTCGCTGCCGTGAATCCCCTCCTGACAGAATAAGCAGCGACGGGCTTCTACGGTAATTCCAAACAGGTGGCGGCACCTTGTCTCAGACAAGACTCTAGACAAGCGACCGGCCCTGTAGAATAGGCATGTTGGTCCTGTTGCGGTATATTTCAGTTGTACCTTGGTAGAACGACTTATTTGCTCTAACCAATTTCCTGCATGGTAAGCGCAGCGAAGTGTGGGAACGTCGAGTCGGAGACACGTCAACGAGAGAGAGAAAGTACTTTGTTTGTGGAGCATCGATGTGAGTTGATCCGATAAGGTGGTCTGAGATGACACAGCAGATATTTGAAGTAGGTGCAACGGGGTTTATTGGCGACAAGTAGCGCTTGAGAAGGAGGCTTACGGACGCTGAAGGCGGGCAGCGAAAACCAACACAAGAGGCACAGTCCAAGCGCCAACAGCTCGTGCTAGGCTCTCTCCGCTAAGGTAGTGGCCCACTGCGGCATATGATCTTCTTCCTCCTTACAATACCCCGGGGACAAAGACGAGCCATCCTGGCGAGTCAAGGTGACGAGAGGAGGAGCGGGTCGTGATATGGCTTGCGGCGACTCACGTGGACAGTCTCGCGACCAAGGCGGCGCCTGTCGGTAGATGGGTTGACCGGCTCGATCACGTACGTTACATGAGATCGACGTTCCACGACGCGATAAGGACCGTTATATTTGGAGGCAAACTTGGATGACAGGCCAGGAGAGTGAAAGGGCAGTCGGAGCCAGACGAGCGAGCCTACGGCGAAAGTCTCAACTTGCTGGTCGTGGTCATGGCGTTCTTTTTCGAGGGCTTGTTTGTCCGAGGTGAATGAGCGGGCCAACTGACGACACTCTTCAGCGTGCTGTACAATTTCAGAAACAGGGCTGAATTCGGAGGCGTCCGGGCGATACGGCAAAATGGTGTCAAGGGTGGCGCATGGTTCTCGGCCATATAAAAGAAAGAAAGGCGAGAAGCCCGTGGTTGATTGCGTCGCGGTATTGTATGCATAAGTCACAAATGGCAGAACGACGTCCCAGTTCGATTGGTCAGAATTGACGTACATCGCGAGCATGTCTCCCAGTGTTCGGTTGAAGTGCTCAGTTAGACCATTGGTCTGCGGGTGGTAGGCTGTAGAGGTGCGGTGAACCGTGCGGCAAGCGCGAAGGAGTTCTTGAAGAACTTCGGATAAAAACACACGCCCTCTATCGCTGAGTAGTTCGCGTGGTGCACCGTGATGCAGGACGAAGCGACGTAAGACGAAATTGGCTACGTCACGAGCACTAGCAGAAGGTAGCGGAGCTGTTTCAGCGTACCTAGTGAGGTGGTCGACGGCGACAATTACCCATCGATTGCCAGCCGCAGTGTACGGAAGGGGCCCATACAGGTCAATGCCAACACGGTCGAAAGGGCGTGCAGGACACGGTAGAGGCTGAAGTAATCCGGGCGAATGGGCGAATGTCTTCCATTGTTGGCATAATGGACAGGATCGAATGTACTTTTGGACGAAGGTGTACATGCCGCGCCAGTAGTAACGCTGGCGGAGCCGGTGATACGTTTTCAACACGCCAGCGTGAGCATGTTGCGGATCGGCATGAAAATACGCACATACGTGGGATCGCATGTGGCTTGGTATAACCAAGAGCCATTTACGACCATCCGGTTGGTAGTTTCTGCGGTATAATAGCCCGTCCCGTATCTCAAAATGTGTGGCTTGGCGGCGAAGGGCACGTGGGTATGCAGACGCTGAAGTGTCAGAAAGGATGATAAGCAGAGAGGCAATCCATGGGTCTTTTCGCTGCTCAGATGACATGTTCGTGACAGAAATGGCAGCGATTGAAAAGTCAGCGTCTGAGTGCGGGTCTGCGTTGGATCTCACTGGTGATCGTGAGAGCGCGTCCGCGTCAGAATGTTTTCTTCCTGAGCGGTAGATGACACGAATGTCAAATTCTTGTAGGTGAAGAGCCCAACGTCCAAGGCGGCCTGAAGGATCCTTTAGCGAAGCCAACCAACAGAGTGCGTGATGGTCTGTTACGACGTCGAAACTCTGTCCGTACAAGTATGGACGAAACTTGTTTAATGCCCATACTATTGCGAGGCACTCTTTCTCGGTGACTGAGTAGTTAACCTCCGCTTTTGTGAGTGCGCGGCTAGCATATGCGACGACGTACTCTGGAATGCCGGGCTTACGTTGCGCGAGTACAGCGCCAAGACCAACGCCACTAGCATCCGTGTGCACTTCAGTCGGAGCAGTGGGGTCATAATGGCGCAGAATGGGTGGTGACGTAAGCAGGCGGCGCAGTGTATGGAAGGCTTCGTCACATGCTGGGGTCCAATTAGAAAGTTTAGCGGGGTCAGCCAGTTGTTGCGTAAGTGGTGCTAATATAGATGCAAAGTTACGGACGAAACGACGAAAATATGAGCACAAGCCGATGAAACTCCGAAGTTCTTTGAGTGAAGTCGGCTTCGGAAACTCGGCTAAGTAACATTATGCAGACTTAGAATAGGACACACACACAGCACACACGCGTACCTTTTATCCGGTGGTGAGCCACCAAGCTGTGATAAATGTGGCCAGCCACTCTCAGTCCTTCACGTCTTGTTGGAATGCCGAGAACTTGAAGTGCTTAGGAGAAAAAATTTTCCAGTGCCAGTCCGACAGCAAATCCCACTACACCCAGCAATGTTGGTAGGCAAGGATCCGTTTTTCAAATATGAATATCTTTTAAGATACTTCAAAGAACTTCGTAGTTTTCACATCATATACACAGGTGATCCGTAGCACGGCCTCTCCCAAGAGGTCGATGTTGCGGTAGTCTCTTAAGAGAAAGCACCTACCTCAGGCCCTTGGTCTCAAGGGCGTACGTGAGGTTTTCGTGCTACCTCCATGCTCTATTTTAGTAATGCAAGCACTACTGACTTATCCTCACCACACAATTCACGCCACTGACATGATTTTAGCAATCATACTTTTTACGCACCGTCACTGCGAACAATTTTAGGCCCTTATACAGCCATCTAACATCCTTATTGATCACATCCCATACCATGACCTGGCACTCTTTGGCCACCACTGGCCCTTGTGCCATAAAATACCATATAACAACAAACTCGGCTACTGCACGAAGTTTGTCCGGGTCCGGAAGAATTCCATCCTTTGACACAACATGGCCAAGTATCCTGAGTTGGCGAGCCCCGAAGTGGCACTTCTTCAGATTAAGCTGAAGGTTTGCCTTATAAAGGCACTGAAGAATGGTGCGCAAACGGTCAACGTGTGTAGAAAAATCTGGCGAAAAGACGACAACATCATCAAGGTAGCATAAGCATATTTGCCATTTTAGGCCACGTAAAATGGTGTCCATCATCCGTTCAAACGTCGCAGGCGCATTGCACAGACCGAATGGCATTACCGTGAATTCATATAGGCCGTCTGGTGTGACGAACGCGGTCTTGGGTCGGTCACACTCTGCCATCGGGACTTGCCAGTAACCCGATCGTAAGTCAAGTGCAGAAAAGAATTCGGCACCTTGTAGGCAATCGATGGCATCGTCGATGCGGGGAAGAGGGTAGACATCTTTCCGCGTAATTTTGTTCAGTCGTCGGTAGTCCACACAAAATCTAATCGAACCGTCCTTTTTTCTAACTAGTACGACAGGGGAAGACCAGGGGCTAGCAGAAGGCGTGATGACACCGCGCTGAAGCATGTCATCGACTTGCTCCGCAATTATACTACGTTCCTTCGGCGATACCCGGTAGGGGCGTTGACGCAAAGGAGGGTGAGTTCCAGTGTGGATGGTGTGAGCAACTGCGTTCGTTTGACTCAGCGCCTTCTGCGGAAGGTCGAACGAATCTCGAAATTCATGCAGAAGGGCGATAAGCTGTGCCCGTTGATCCGGAGGAAGCTGGCTGTCGATGGAGCGGTTGAATATATCCAGGAGATGTCATCCGGCGTAAACCGGCACTATAGGCACTATAGCATTTTCGTCTGCAGGGTGAACGTGGCCAAGCGTCTCTTGAATATGTAAGGTGATAGGGCACAAGCTGGGGTTGCAAACGACACTTCCAGTCGCATCGTGGTGAGGCGGCAGAACGGCATATGGCAGAGACGTACCATGGCGGCGACTGAAAACGTCAGATGGCGTGAACACGACGGTGGAGCCAGAAAATTCGGTGCGATAAACAGGGAAAATGACGGCACTAAGAGGAGGAACGTCGGTGTCGGTGGCAACAAGGAGCTTGCCAACGCGAGGTCGTTCGGTGTCAGTGGACGGAGCATCGGAAAACACAGAAAGTTCCACTTGAGCGCGAGCGCAGTCTATGACGGCGTGGTGGCGCGACAAGAAATCCCATCCGAGGATCACGTCGTGGGAACACGCGGCCAACACGAGGAACTCTATGTCATACAAAACATCCTGAATGATGACTCTCGCCGTACATGCGCCAACCGGTCGAAATTGTTGCGCGCTCGCTGTACTCAGCGAAAACTCCGAAGGCGACGTCGTTACTTTTCGTAAAGAGTGCCAAAGTTTTCGGCTCATCACAGATATGGCAGCACCGGTGTCAACAAGCGCGAGAGTTCGTAAACCTTCGACAAACACTTCCATAACATTGGCGGGGGATAGGCGAGGACTTGTACAATGTGACGGCGACGCAGCTCGTGCCTCCGGAGCTGCGGCAGTCAGTTTTCCGTCTCCAAGGGGCTCGGTCGGCGACGCAGGGGTGACAGAGAACAGCGCCGTGGTGAGGGTGAGCGATGAGGAGCGAATGATCGGTACTCGGGAGTAGGTTGGCGGTCTCGTTCGGCTGGTAGCGGGTCACGTTGAGGGGGCAGTTCTCGTTGCGCGTCGTACGACGCCCGGAAAGAGTAGTCGGAGTATCTCGATGCAGCCGGGGTCGCTGCGAAGCGCCGACGGCAGAAGCGCGCGACATGTCCTGGGTACCCGCATGCATAGCAGATTGGACGATTGTCAAGTGTGCGCCAGGGGTTGCCGTTGTAGCATTGCTGTGTACCAGGAAGTGGCGTCGTCGGTGCTCGCACAGGTCGGGGAGTCGACAGAGGTAGAGGCCGCGGTGGAGTAGCAGCAACAGCCGCATAACTCAGTGGGGCAGCCACAGGTGTTGGTTGAGAGGCCGACGGCAGTGCCTCGGAGACTTGCTCCTGTATCGCCTGTCTGATGGCGGGCGCGAGTTGCTGAGTAGCGGGTTCTGCTGTCGGTAAATACGACAGGCATGAGAGTTGTGCGACTTCTTCACGAACATACCGTTTGATCTCCGACAGCAGCGCGTTGTGCTCGCCACCGAGGGTCAACGCCGCGAGCGATTCGTCTGTTGCAGCTGCTCGCCGCGCCAAGACCCGTTGTTTCCGCAGTTCGTCGAAACTCTGGCACAGAGTGGCGACTTCAGACACGGTCCGCGGGTCCTTGGCCAGCAACATCTGAAAGGCGTCGTCGTCTATCCCCTTCAAGATGTGTTTAATCTTGTCTCCTTCACTGATCGAAGGGTTAAGGCGCTTGCACAAGTCCAGTACGTCTTCAATGTAACTCGTGAAGCCTTCTCCCTGCAGCTGTGCACGGCTCCGTAGGTGCTGTTCAGCACGGAGCTTTCGTACCTAGGGGCGACCGAACACGTCGGCAATACGTTGCTTAAAAGCACCCCGAGTGGTGAATTCCGACTGGTGGTTGTGAAACCAGAGGCTTGCGACCTCTTTCATGTAGAAAGACACATATTGAAGCTTCGATGGATCGTCCCACTTGTTGCTAGCGCCCACCTTTTCAAATGTCGACAGCCAATCTTCGACGTCTTGTTCATCGGTGCCGTCGAAGAAAGGTGGATCGCGCAGGCGTAGCGCCGTGGGCACGATGACCATTGGGAGTTGGGCCGCGCCTTGCTGGGTGGTTTCGTCGGCCATTTCCGGGGGAGCGGGCAGTCTCCTGTTTCGTAGTTCCAGGTTGAGTACCCCGCACCTCCACCACTCTGCAACGGGGTTTATTGGCGACAAGTAGCGCCTGAGAAGGAGGCTTACGGACGCTGAAGGCGGGCAGCGAAAACCAACACAAGAGGCACAGTCCAAGCGCCAACAGCTCGTGCTCGGCTCTCTCCGCTAAGGTAGTGGCCCACTGCGGCATATGATCTTCTTTCCCCTTACATAGGAAATAAGAGAGGAGGGTGGCTTGGAGCTCAATGTAGAGATGCGGAAAACTGGACAGAACTCGCGCTTGGTACCTACCGACTCTGATCCAGGGATAAGAAAGACATAGAGAATATACTGCTGATTTGTATAGAGTGAGAACTTTCAAGAGCTTGGAGTGAAATGTCTGGTGCGGATCTAGCCCAGCTGTTGTTGCGAGGCCTGTTTAGTGACCATCCCAGCCCTTGTTTGTAAGCAAATGTCATTGCGTATATAAACTGAAGTGTGCCAGGTACTGAGCAATCGGGCCTGCCCAGTCATTCAATGTGTTACCGTTATCATCCGAACTATCGGGATTACCATCACCAAATTTTAGCTGGCGCAGTCGACAAGAAGACGCGGCGGCTTCCTGGTGGACAATGAGACATGCTGCATTCCTTTGGACACACACACACCAAGTTGGGCGCGAATAACCGACAAGAAGACTTCGGAATGATGATGTGACAATACAGGAAAGACGAACAAGAGACTACGCCGAGCGCGACAATCAACTGAGCCGGAAGCAAGATTGGTGGCGTCAGCTCCACGGACATTGGCAGCTCACCAGGAGCGGCTGCCGGCCGCTGCAGCTACAGGTGTTGCAAGAGGCATTGCGCGACCGGCTGCCTTCCCAACCAAGAAGGCAGAGCCTGAACAGCGCGGATACATCCAAGTACATCGGGAAGTGGTTGCCCTGACCCGCTGACTGAAGCTTCGACGAGGAGGCAGCGTGTCCACGCATCTACGCACAGTGAATCACAGGTGGGTCCCTGTTCTGTTTTCTCTGGGGGCACCATGGCGACTAGGGTGACCAGAAGTCAGAGGGCAGAGGGGATAACCGAGAACCCTGAGTTCAACCATGATGACGCATCAGCGGATACTGATAGCAAAATGTAGATGCTGTATAAGGCGCCGATACAGCTGTACAAGTTCGGGCAAGTGAGCTAGAAATAGGAGCTTTAAAGCTTCCAATTGAGCTGTAACAATGGAAGCTTCAATCTAAGACTGGTAATGAAGTGGGGCGGAGTTCCAGGTTCGGTTTGGCGATGTCTGGTGATCAGCTGCGCGCTGTTCTGCCGCCACTGCCGGTTTCCGATGACCTGGCGCCTGCGTGGTTCCACAGTGCTGAAAACCGGCTTAGGAGCTGTGCAATCCCCGTAGATGTGCAGACGCAGTCATTGTGCAGTTTTTGAATCACAATAGCCTCGCATTGGGGGCAAATCGAGATGTTGACTTTCGCACGAGGAGGTTCGCGACCTTATAGTACTTGAACTGAAGCTCATCTTTGAGAAGTACAAGCGCCGCCTCTATGCCTGCCGGAAAGGAGTAGAGACGTGACAGCCATTCGCCACCAGGCTCGAGGTTCTAGCGGATTATTATCCACGCAGTGGAGAAGTCTGCCTTTTGACACCGTAGTACAATGCGGGGACAGCGCTGAGGCAAGGAATCACGTGCTGCAGTACGAACTAAAGAGAGACGCCTTGTCGCCCTCTAGTTGGTCTTCTACCGGAACCTTTACCATTTCGTCACTTTTATTAGTTCTTGAAAATGGAAAGCAAGCTCGCTGCATGCAGAACGCATGAAGCGATAGCTGCTATTTCTGTTTGCGACATTTAGGCCTTTTTTCTTAATGAAGGCAAAATAAAACAGGCATTAGAACATATTTCAAGTCAGTCACAAAACGAGGCACAATGCCACATAATGATGCGCAATTTATTCTGTTTACAAAGTGATGTGGGTAGTTCTAGCCGCTGAGTTGGCAACTTCAAATCTGCATCATCTCTCCTCGTGGCTTAGGCTCTGAGGTATGGCTTCACCTGCTGGAGACGGTAGAACAAACCCTTTCTTCAAGTGTCATCCAGGTCGTCGCGTTCCATGTCCAAAAACACAAAGCCATGTTTCTTGGGCGCGATAGCCTGTAGCCATTTTTTTATCTGTAAGGAAAATGAAAAGGGAGCCTAAAAATGAAAGCACTTTCCATGCAGACAAGTGTACACATATATTTACTATGTTTGCCTCCAAAAACAAACTATTACTGGTTGTGGACATAAGCACTGCTAATTTACATAACTGTCTTGCTTGGAAACGGTTCCGCTCCCATTTCTTAAAGTTCTAAACATAACTACCAAGTACAGCCCAAACAAACTTCGTAAAGTTCGTGTTGCCGCACATGTGCGGCGTTTTCCATATCCAAAGGAAGCTGCCCGAGCGATATTGTAATGTGCCTGACACAAGTGAACCAGACGTTGCAGCCTTCATCTTTAGCACAGTGTTCATCAAACGAAAACTACTCAAACCAATGATAAAGGGAGATTTCTTTTCTTTTTTAGTGCTCTGCCAGTGAACTCGCAAAAGATAAAGCACACTGAATTTGCAGAACACGCACTACTAAAGTGCTACGCACTACATTACACCATTCCATACGGCGTTACCAAATGGGCATTATATCGTGCTAGCATGTTGTAAACAGATTCAGCATCAGTACCCGCCGTGGTAGCTTTGCACGTATGGTGTCGCGCTGCTCAGCTAGAGGGCACGGGTTCAATTTCCTACCATGGCTGCCGCGTTTCAACTAGAGCGAAAGGTAAAAAAAACCGTGTGTTTAGATTCAGGTGACGTTAAAAAAACCAGGTAGTCGAAATTAATCTGCAGCCACGGCGTGCTTTCGATGGAGGCGGAAATGTTTGAGGCCCGTGTACTTAGGTTTAGGTGCACGTTAAAGAACCCCAGGTGGTCGAAATTTCCGGAGCCCTCCACTACGGCGTCTCTCATAATCATATCGTGGTTTTGGGACGTTAAACCCCAGATATTATTATTAATATTATAGCCACGGCGTGCTCCATAATCATATCGTAGCTTGGCACGTAAAACTGCAGCAATTGTTATTACGCAGCAAGAGTCAGAGCAAACTCGCCTGCTCGCGAATATAGCAAAGCGTTATTTTCTAAGAGGAGCTGAAGGTGGGAGTGAAAGGAGCCGGCAGGTGAAGCTGCACCTTCAACATGGCTGCGTGCAGCTCCGACTAAGAACGCGAAACATCTTTTGCAAAACTTTTGAACATAGGTGCTAATGACTGGGTCATTTTATATGTACAAATACACTTCGCTTCTTGGCAATGTTTACCACTAATAAGACCTATCCTATACGTCCTCGTGAAGCTATGCACAAGAAAGCTGATGTTGGAATTGCCGTACCAGTATCACGAACAAAGTTATGCGCCAGAATCTCCATTGCAGGAGAAACGTGTCATCACTTGAAACGAGAGTTATTGTTGCACCTTTCTTTAATATTTGCTTCTTCATCCGATATAAGAAAAAATAAATCAGTTACGACGCCACTATCGCCTTTTCATAGAAGTGCCCTTTAGCATCTGTTTATTTCAGAAAACGCCCCAATTTTCCGGTCGAATTTTATTTATGGCACTAACACGTTCCTCTAAAAAAGGAAGGCGCACAAATATCCGTGTTTGCCGTCGTTTTTCCCGCTTATGGTAATTAGATAAAATTAGGCATATTCGCGCTCTATTTTATTTAAACATGCTATTTCAACGAAGATACGTAATCTAACTTGTCCAAAGCCTGCTCATTTCGCAGTTACCATGTACTTCCGCGTTCGCTTGAACTTAATGCCAGTAACCATTTTTAATCGAAGCTGTTAAAGCTATCAAGTTATCGCTCGAAATGCAGCCCCCTTTTACCGCGAAGCACACTACGCAAACAAAGAAGCTACCATAAAATTGTGACATTGTGCACTGACTACACTCACCTAGTTCGCTTAAATGAACTTCCCTAAACAGCTCACAGCTTCGATCGTGCAATGTGCTCCTTATTTCAAGCGAATCAAATGACTTGAAAAAGTAAGGAATTAATTATATATGGAATGAATGAATGAATGAATGAATGAATGAATGAATGAATGATAAGCATGGGATCTCTATATTTTTCTCACACAGTCAGTGGTTATCATGCCCGTAGCCAGGAATTTCTTTTTGGCGGAGAGGGGGGGGGGGGGCACTTCCTGAAGTCCTTGACTATTTGGGAAAAACACCTATTTTCATTATTCTCTCATTCATTATTTCATTATTCTTTCATTATCCTCTCATCAAAATTTTAACGGGGAGGGCCCGGGCACTCCCCTCACCCCGGCTACGGGTCTGGTGCTTATATTGCAAATGATCAGTGATGTTTGATCATGTCACCCACTTTCAGTTTTCGGTTCTATGTTCAGTACCGCTACATTTTTTACTTCGAACGAACCTATTTTATACGTCGACAACTGTTACGTCAATGTGTATATAGTTTATTATGAATCGCAACTTCCATCACGTATGACAGGACGAAGACCTAATAAGGAGAATAATTTTTATTTTAGTCTTGATTCTTGGCTCTTGGCCAGTGATTGCCTTATACAGTAAACTCCAAGTTGAACTTTATTTGTTTGCAAAGGCAACTGTGCAGTTAGACTGCGCGCAGCGAGGCGAATAGTGCTGTCAAGTCTCGAACTTTTACTAACACCAGCCATTCTTTAGCAGCGGAGCTGTTTAAGCGAGCCATACTTTGTCTGTCGGAAGCAGAAATTACCATCATCATAAAGCGGCACGCGATCTCTTCGTGTTCTTTTTCGTCGCCGTCATCTGCTTCATCTTGTGCTTCACTCCCAGAACGCGTGCGACGATTTCTCCTGAGCAGGATACGAAAACCTGATGGGCGAGAGAATGAGTACAGAGAGAAAGAAAGAAAGATAGAAAGAAAAAGAAACACAAAATTCTCGGCGAGATGGGATTTGAATCCACGTTCCCATGATCTGAAGGCGAGTATCGTAATCACTCGGCTATCCAGGCACGCTAGCAGAGCCTAGCATAGCCATGTATTGCCACGCCTGCTGGATGGAAAAGCGCACGGTACGTCTCCATCCAACGGCCGTCGCATTGTATAGCAAGGGAGAAGGAAAGGCAAGTAAGGGTGAGGAGGAGGGATGCGAGGGTGAAGTGGAGGGAAAGCAGGGGAGAGAGGAAAGCGTAAAATGGAAAGAATGACAACGAGAGAAATAGAGAGAAAGTCAGAAAACGAAATAAAGAGAGAATGTGAAAGAATCAAAGAAAGAGAGAATAGAGGGAAAAAGAAAGAAGGAGGAAGCATGCGAGAAAGCGATAGAAAGAAACGAAGAAAAAGAAGTAAGATAGAAAGAGCGTAGAAGAAAGAGAGAGAAAGTGAGGGGGACAAACAAAGAAAAGACTGAGAAAGGGAAGTGAGGTGAGGAGGAGAGATGTGAGGGCGAGGAGGAGGAAAAGGAGGACGGGAGAAAGAAAAGCATATCATAGATAGACTGAGCAAGACAGAAATAGAGACAAACAATTGTAGAAAGAGAAAGAAAGAGTGAAAGAGAGAGAATCAAAGAAGAACAGAGAGAAAAAATATACAGAAAGAGCAAGCAAGCGAGAAATATATAACAATAGAGAAAGAAAGTGTCATATGGTGCGCCAACAGACGATGGTGAAGTGAAGAAAACAACGAAGTCACCACAACGCTCTTGAGACACCGGAAAATAAAAAGCGCGGGAAAGAAAAAGCTAAAGAGTGAGGCGGAGAAGTCTCGTGGCGCGAGGAAGTGGAAACGAGAAGAAGCGCAGGAGCAGCGCGACGAGCAAGGAACGGCGAAAGAAGCATCCACGCGGACGAGAAATCCTGGTTCTTGCCGATGCCTGATGGCCCTGAGTCTATGGCTCTAAATTGTTGGCGCAAGTCCGTGGACAGTTCAACACTGCTTCTACTCCAGTCCTCCTGCGGTGCACCGATGGCACCCGTTCGTGACACGCCGCCAGACTCCCAGTAAACCTTCGATCACCGAGTCAACGACTTCGAAACATCGCTTCTGGGACGCTCCTGATTTCTGCCGCCTGTGCTAACGGCGATGTGTGGTGCCTGAATCCTTACTTTGCGTATATCCTCCTGAGACCTGAGCAAATTTGTGGCCACACAGGCCAAATCAAAACACATTTTTGGAATGCACAGACATGCTGTATTAAACCAGAGAAAAATTGCGTCTGTACGGCAAAGAGTTTTTGCACAGCAGTGTGTGCATTATAATGCACACTGGGTCTCAATGCACGGAAAACGAATGACACTCGCCTACAATGAAATTTTACATTTGCTCGCGATAAGCACGCTTATGTGTTGTGAAACTGCCTGCAGAAGTTTCACGCGGATGTGATGCAAAGAACAATGTTGCACGTGATGCACCGGAACTTTGTGTGCTGAGCATAGGCGTGCGCAGGGTTCCTCATCAGGGGGGGGTGAAGGTTCATCGCAGCGTCCCCCCCTACTAAGTCAATGTACGAGGCAGATTTTGCGCCCCCCCCCCTCTTAGGTGACTAGGGGGGTCAACGTATGGGGCAGATTTTGTGCCCCCCCCTTTTAGGTGACTAGGGGGAGCGGCCGACCCTCCCCGCTGTGCGCACGCTTATTGCGCTGAGAATATCCTGGGTTTTGGCACCTCGAGGAGGATCCCTAGTTCCCAAGCTCTGACATGTGGCTTGCTTGCGCAGTTCTTGGCTCAGCAGGCATGGGCCCAACCTTGGCTTTCAGCAGCTTCTGTGGTGACTCATTAGGGAGCTTTCAAGTAGCGTATGCAAAGCTTTGCGTTGGCTTTTCGCGCAACTGCGCATGCGTCGTACGCTTCCGCTTGCGGGCTCCCGTTAAGTGATGGAAATAGCGGGCCGGAAACGCTAACGCTAACTTAGCGTACACTATTCGAAAACTGCCTATTGTCAAATTCTGCACCACACCTGTCTTCCGGCAACAGGTAATGGGGAAGGGACAGCCTCATCGTATGAGAATTCTAGGTCCAAGGTGTCGTTGATGGTCATTGACTCAAGAACACGTTTCTTTATCACTGATTCCTAGGTAAAACAAACGTCAAAGCTTAATGCCAAAGAGTAACGAACCGCATCAGATTGGCAAACATACGCAGGAAAAAGCAGCCATTGAGACCGAGTGTGCATTATAATGCACATTTGAAGAAAACAGCTTGTGATCACAAATATACTCGCCCTTAGGGTTACATGACGTGTGGAAATTATCCCTAAACCCTTCCTAAGTAGATTTAAACAACAATTGAGAAATGTGACACGATGATTATTCAGCAATTTGTGAATTACTTGGACGCCGTGAGCAGAACGCCGAAGACGAGAATGACGCCATGTTTCAAAGCGGGAAAACGGGGCTTCCACTTTAGTATGCTTCTTGTATTGCTGACCAGATGGCACCACATGATAGAGCATGCGATTGCACCAAGAATGTTGGCTCTAATAGTGGCGCGAATTTCGAAAACCGGGAAAAAACAAATGTGCATTTTAATGCACGCGGGGTCTGAAGAGGATATGCAAACTGTGGACTGTATATAGCAATCTCTTGGTTTTATCGACTGTGTATGACGCGAGTTGTTTGGGCATTTATAAAATGTGTGTGTGTGTGTGTGTGTGTGCTACAGAGAACGCCCGGTTCGTACTTCTTTCGAAGTGTAACCTGCTACGGTGAATACGGTACGGGAAGAAATATAGAAAGAATAAGAAAGAGAAAAAATAGACGTATAGAGAAAAATAAATAAATAGAAATAAAGAGAGAAATGAAAAGACAGAAAAGAAACAGAAAGAGAGAAAGAGAAAGAAAGAGAAATCTGATGAGAAACAAAGAAGGCTGCCCAGCTCCGCACTTCCCTCAGGCTAGATACCACTAGTGCGAAGCTTCCTTAATTTTTTCTTTTTTTTTAGGATTCAGACTTTCTCACCGATAAGTAAAGCGACCGTTATCTTTTAAATTAGATACTTGCCCTTCCGCCATGGTGTAACTGCGTTCAGTGAAGAGTTTTCTAACCAATTCTTAGCCATCTTTCCACTTGGCTTTGTATACACAATGTTATACACAGCGCTGCTTCTGTTGTTCGATGAGCGTCACAAGTAACGCAAACGATGTTCGATAGATTTATATGGGCAGGCATATATGCTTACCTTGCTTACAATTGTTTCAAGCGTCTCCGCGCCTAAGCTGAGCTGAGCGCAGGGGCGAGTGATGAGATGCAGACGTCTGCGTCCGCGTTCAGCTCGTCGTGCGGCATATTTAAGAGGCACATCTGCAAGGACATACATGATACAACAACAGAATGCGCAGGCTTAATAGCACGCAACGAAATATAAGGTGGATAATAACGGACATCAAAATACCACGCATAGAGCTCTAACTTGTAAATCCTTAGAACCAATCAAAAGCAACACAGATAATTACAAATGGTAATAACACGTGTTTACCAAACACCGCTGCAGGCTCGATCCACTCTTGCTGGCAATCCGAGAAAATTGGACCTTATCTGACAGTACTTATCAAACGTGAACTCAACGTGTTGATCTCGGCACTACAAGCAGGCTTTCGCCACAATTATCTCTGTTGTTTTCATGGCAGGAGTTATGACACATAATATCACATTTTTTCTAATAGTGCGCGCAACCAAACGTTTCGCAATGCATAGCCAGATAAGTAACTGATGAAGTGTTGTTCACTACCTTATGTGCGTTATTACACCCAAGCCCCCAGCTCACCCAGTCTGCTGTGCTTGTGTACTCGAACACATGTGTGCGAAAGAAAAGGACGCGCCGTCCTAATTCACAGTACCACGATGTGTGCTCTTGCATCTAATACCTAAAGGCACAAGTGAATACTATGACTGTTACTTCACCCGCTCAAAATGATCTTCCTAATGCGCTTGCCAGTTTTAACTGTCTGTTGTGCGCCGAATACACGACAATTTATACAACGCAGAAATCGCGTTCCGCCTCTCAATGTCCATTCATGGAGCAGAGATTTTCAACTCAAGTCAATCCGTTAAAAACCACGTTATAAATATTTAAAGCCCACAAACTGTCATTGCTTCTTTCATAACGGCCTCCTTGAATGTTTACGTCAAAGCGACATCTGGTACTGCTAAACTCCTTGGTGTTACCTCAGGCAAATACCTTATGTACAATAGCCATGCCAA
This sequence comes from Rhipicephalus sanguineus, assembly GCF_013339695.2. NCBI lineage: Eukaryota > Metazoa > Arthropoda > Arachnida > Ixodida > Ixodidae > Rhipicephalus > Rhipicephalus sanguineus. Next base: position 148,339,686 of record NC_051180.1, read on the forward strand.
CTAGATAATGAAAAAAAGGTTTCATTTGGCATTCGCGCTATTAGTAAAGCACCTGCATTTTAACCTCACGTTATTTGCTCACTGCATCGTGCTTATATTCATAGTCACTCATGATACCGTTCATCTCCATGCGCCATTCATCTAAACCACTTGAACGTCTTCATAACCGGGCAATAAAATGATTACATTTTGCTCAACGCGTTGCCATTACTTATCTATTTATCAACATCTTCGCGTCTTACCCATTCAACAGCACTTTTATCCTAAGTTATCATTCATTACATTTTCCCTGTCTCATTGTGAATGCCTGCGCATTTGCTGCGATGCGGCCTGCCTTTCGATAACATCGTAAACCAAAATATTACTGAGTTTTAAGAAGGCATTAACGTTCTCCTACCGAAAATCTGATGTAGCTATCAAAAACACTCAGTTACGTTTAATGACATTGCCCTTTGGAATCGCATATCTCTTAATATTAAGTTATCTCATGTATTGCAGTCTTTTTAAACCGACATAAAAAATACTGTCAGGAGAACCATTACCTTATTTCTCAAATAGATGCTCCTGTTTATTACAATATTTATTCTATTATTTTTATACATTACCTCTGTAAGTGTATTGTTAGGTTTAATATTTCTGTACGTACGAATGTACTTTTCTACATGTCATATACGTACAAAAGTTTTTTTTTTGTTTCATTAGTAGACGTACCTGTTTCTGAATATTCATTGTGGCATTATTGTTCTAATGCATGTCTACTTGATTTCTATTCATTGTAGCTTATGCTCTGCCTATTGTATTTCTTACGCTTCTTTTGTTGTTCGCACTGTGATCTCTTTTCTAGTCGTTGCTGCTGTAGTATTCTAATGTATCCATCACTGATAAGAGGTCCCCCTGACAGTCTCTTACTTCGGGATTTCCTGATTTTGTACATAATATGCAAGCACATTGTTTGAACACACAATAACAGCCAATAAACTTAAACATTGTCATAATTGTTCACTGACTAAGCATCTCAAGATGTCGCTGTGGGTGTCCGATAACACGGTATTCTGCTAACAGCCTTTCGTCTACCGTAATACCGGATACTGTAAGACTAGCAAACCTATCGCCAAGAGTTAAGGTATGTCGATGTCACATGAACTATTTGAAAAAAAAAGTGCTGTTTGGTTAGTGCGCCACAATAGGCTTTTCTAAAACACCTCAACCTCAGCCTTTCAATGCTTGAGTACAAAGTGGAGGCTGGATCAGATTACCACACTGAGCTGGTTAATTAAACTTGAAGGCATCATCAGCAGTAATCTCAGCTTCCTTTCTTAATTGTGAAGCGCCCTATATTGGTAAAGGCGCGTTTTTTTATTGTATTTCAAAAATAATTGCCGATTCCCTTTAACTATTTTCCGGCGTATATTTAAGCTATAAGCAGGAGGTGTGACTGGGACACGCAACTGGAGAATTGATTCAAGCCAGAAAACAAAAGAAAATGTTTTTTTTTTTTTGCGACTCGAAAAGTTGGGTCAGAATCATTTACTATTGGTTGAGCCAGAGCATTAAAACAACACCTTGGACGTCGCTTGAGCTTCGCTTTCAAAGTAGAACGCTATAGCGGAATTGGACCACATTCATGTAGCCCTCTCATTCAATAGCCAGGCTTCGCTTCTCGCTGAACACCTCAACCGGTGTGCGAGAAAAAGAACGTCTGTGCGCGCGACATCGTCCTTTTTAATGTCGCCTAGTATCAATGCCTACTACAAGTACAGTTGCGAAGTGCTCAGTATGCCATAATTGATCACTTAGCGAATGAGCAAACCACCCACTATGCGTCCGTAAAGCACCTACGCAGCTGCTCACTTTGTTGATGCTGGTACTAATAAAGATAAGTTATGCCTGAGCGCTTTGTCCTGCGTGGGCGTTTAATTAGACCACCCGCTCGTTTCCCGATATCTGAAGACGTTCTTTTGTTCTGTACTGCGTTTACACTCAACGACACGGACGGTAGCCGTCACGTCCAGTACGTCGGAGTAAAGAGAACCACTTACCAAAGTCAACTGCTTGGTCCCATTGTTCAGGTACGCCTATGAAGTCATGCGCAGGGGCTGTCTTTCATGTGTGTGCAGGGCCACTATAATGGCCTGAGGGGTGCTGCAAAATAAAGGCCGAACCTTAAGTGCGTGAAGGTCCGGTCGAAAACAGGCATGGCTATATTTGCCCCGAAGTATTTGACATAACGTACATTTTTTCTGATTGCCCTTCCTTCGCAACGTGTGACAAACAGCGGCTTCTTTCAACAGCGAGGTTGTCCGCCTCGAGCCCTTGCAGGAAGAAAAAAAAATAGCGTAGCTTGCACTGAAGGCGCAATGCTAAAGAAACCGGAGCTGATGGACACCTATGTAGCGCGGGTTTCTGCTGTTTTGCTTGAATTTTCTGAACTTTCTCGTTCTTTCTTCCTGTATTTGTTTCCCTCTTTTCTCTGTTTTTGCTATGTCTTTTTTTCTGTTTCTCTAGTTCTTTTATCTTTCTTGCCTTTTCTTTCTCTCTACGTCTCTCTTTCTCATTCTTTCTATGATATGTTTTACTCTCCTCCTCACCACCACATCTCTCCTTTTCATGCTCACTTCCCTTTCCCACCTTCTTGCTACACTATACTATACAAGACTATGCCATGCTCTGCTAGCGTGCCTGGATAGCCGAGTGGTCAGGACGCTCCCCTTCGGATCGAGGGTACGCGGGTTCGAATCGCGCCTCTTGGAGAATCTTTTTCGCGAAGAATTTCTCTCGTTATTTTTCTTTATAGCTCTTCCTTTCTTCCTCTCTTTCTCTTTGTACTTGTTCTCTCCTCTCACCCACCAGGGTTATCACAGGCCAGGACGGAGAAGTCGGCGCACGCGTTCTGTTAGCGAAGAAGAGGAGGACTAAGTAAGATGAAGATGATTCAGAGAGCGCGTTCCAATTCATGATGATAATCACTTCTTTTTCCGACAGCCAAATTATAGCGACCTTCAACAGCTTCGCCGGTAAAAAGCTAACAAAGCGGAAAGGCATCGGCCGCAGCAACGCCAATACAGAAAAGAAAAACGGGACCGTTGAAAAGTGCATTGCACGCGTAATGCTAAGGTCCAACGTCTTGTCCGTATACCTGGGGCAAAGATATCTTTCGTCCACTTTTATTTCCCTCTATTTAACGATTTCTACACTTCGAATAAATTTTACAAATAACGCCCCGTACTCTTTCCCTGACTTTACTTCATTAGGCTGCACACGGTTGTGTCCGCAGAAGCGACTGAAATTCGGCATATGCCATCTCTTCTCGATGTTTTTTTTGTTTTTTTTTGCACCGTCATATACCACAGGCCAAAACGAAAACCAACCTGACATTCTTTCGAATTCCTTGCCGCCTTCTCTACCGCTTTCTGCAAGCCACAGGGAAGAGATTAGAAAAAGCAGTGTGGTGCCTTCTTTCTTCCTGTAACATTCTATGAAACTACAGCGACTGCCCATAGGAGTACACGTCCTTGTAGACACGTCCGCGCCCGGCAGTAAATGACGTACTCCGGCAATCGTACCACAACGGTGCCAGTCCATCCTGCTTTAGGCAGCGCCCCGTTCTTTTGTTGCCAGTTTAACACTTTCACTTTTGGGTTTTTTGTGAATCTGTTTTTCTTCACTGTCTGTCCCAAGTTACAGGTGCCCTTTACCCGCCTCTCGGTGGATCTGTCCTTCCTCGTCGATAAAAGCCCGACTACTCAAAATCTTCGAGCTGTCAAACCGTATTTATTTTCTCGAAATAAGCTCTCGACAGAGTGATGAGCCATATATTTCGGTTAAAGGGCGTTGTTATAGCGCCTCAGTGTTTATAAATCAATTTGCACCCATACGGTCAAACACACGGGAGTTGGGTCCGTTTCCCAGAACATCCTAGAAGACGACACTTGTGCTAGGATGTTAACCGTGTCTGCGCAAGTATCTCTCATATTATGCCGCTCTTCTCCGTGAGAGAGTGCTTATCATCTCGAGTGTCCACCTTCGTCGGTTTAAGGTACAAAAAGTGGATAGCCCTACAAGCTCATCTCCCCTTTCAGTAAACAATCGAGCATTATAATTTTTCGCCAGTACATGTTCGCGAACTACCATTATGTGGTATTTGGTTTATGATTTATTGATTTATGCTATTCATACTATTTCATACTATATCATACTATTCTACTATTTCATACTATTCATACGGCGATTGGTTTATGATATTCATACTACTTCAATCTGATAAGAGGGGCTTATATACGTCAACAGATAGATAGATAGATAGATAGATAGATAGATAGATAGATAGATAGATAGATAGATAGATAGATAGATAGATAGATAGATAGATAGATAGATAGATAGATCCAAACTGGGCCAGATCCATTCAAGCAGCGCTGCGTCAACAATCACGACCAAAACAACCAACATGGCCGCATCCAATCTGTTTCGTTTGTGTCGCAGTTGCTTTCCTATCGTGCTTTCGTTCCACAATTAGTTTTTCTTGGGCGAGTTGGTACTAACTGAAGGACATGACGTTGTAGGGCAAGACTCGAATATAACGAGTAAGAGGCCGACTTTCCTACTTCTTTCCGCCTTTTAGTGTTTCTTTTCGAGTTTTGCGCTACAGTACAATGTCCTTCGTTCACTGCGAGGTGGTATATTTGAAATAGAATCCAAACTGAATGAAGGTATTGGGCACCGATTCGTTCCTGGGAGAGGTGATTCAGAAAGCTCTACTTTATTAAATATCCTTACAGTAAATAAAAATTTGTTGAAATCTACGTCTCAACTGAAATCAATTCCAATTTGTTCGGGCCATAGCAATATGGCTGTCTGGTCTAGCTCAAAATTGCACAATTTCAATACGAAAGTGTTTTATGCCGGGGTCCACCAAGACATCAGTGACGTATTTCCGTCACGGAAATGACGCCGAAAAAATTTACACGATCAGATGACAAAGAAAAAAATTTCTGTCAACGGGCATCGAACCCACTACCGCTCGGTCCGCAACAACAGATGCCGGGCACGCTATCCACTGCGCCGCGGTCACAGACTCTAGAGGCTTTACAAAGGCGCCTTTTATATCTACCACTCTCACGGTTGGCGGGGTGGTGTTGCCTTTTGGGAGCGGTAAAGTAAAGTAATTCGTCATTACTGTTGCCTCCGCGACACCTGCAACGCATTACACGTCCGTCCCATTGGGAACGTTTTCGATAGAAGTTCAATTTTGCCAATGCCCTAACACACCGCTAGGTGGCGATCGTAGCCCAAGCGTCGCAAAAGCGTCGGCCTCGCTCATAGCATCACCTTAATCCAAACCAAAAATAGCTCTGCGACGTGCGCCTGCCTCACCTATAGCGGTTACACTGCGTTCCCCGCTCACGCGCTCGCCCCGAGAAAAATCGCGGCCGGGGGCGGCACGACGCGCTTTGCGTTTCCCTCTAGTCCGGCCGTGGTGTTCAATCACATTTTAACATGCCGCGGGATGGCGACCAAGTTCTGCGTCCAATATGCGACGCTCTTCTGGCTATCACACCTCGTTCTCTGATTACGCTTTCACCGTTAACTACTACAGCTACCACAAGGTTTTGTGTAATGATTAACCATGGACGTTAGTCGTCGGGATGGAGATGTGCCGCCAATCATCGAAGTGGGTGCATCCGCGTTAAACGGTGCTATAGCTGCCAGACATCAATATACAATGTGCAAACTATCTTATATCAATGTAAAGTAAACATTCAGTTACTTCTGTAAGGGCACGCTCTACTTTCGTGTTATTCCGATTCCTATGACGGAGGGATTTTTAATACATTAGATGTCATTTCCTTTTATATCTTTTTATATGTTATTTCCCATTTTTTTCTTTAATTCAGTTCTTTTTTATAATTATTATTATTAATACGCATTCTTGAAGGTATTAGTGAGAAGTTACGACACGCAGTCTTGGCCAATCCCCCAGAGTGGGTAAGTGCCATATTTTTGAGAAAACAAACAAACAAACAGACAAACAAACAAACGGCGTAGCATAAAACGGGTTAACAAGAAGAAGAGCTGAATCATTTTTTGAAGGCCTTCAATAAATGCCAAGACCGCGAAAAAGCTGCCAACAGTCCAGAATGGTGCGCCTTTTGCCTTGAAGGACCACTCGCTCTACAAATCTAGTCATCGTCATTACGACCATACAACAAAGGACTGCACAGACGGAAGCACAAGCATGGTGTTAATATTGTCGCAAAATATCGCTATACCGTTCATTCGCTGTGATTTCGCCTTTTTTTACGAGCTAATTCAAGCCCCAATGAAATGTTACAATCTATAAGAGCCAAATCCAAATTTTCTCCTGTAACCGACTATAGTGGGCTATATAGATATTAGCCGCAATATAGGTTTGAGGTACTCTGGTGACATGAGCGAACTGGCAAAACATTGTTGCAGCAGGCCGGACAAAATTGTCAGTAGCAAGAACGCCAGGCCTGCGCTGAAACCGCAGCACAGTCACAGCGAAAGCTGGAAGAGCGGCGTTTCTACAGCCCGTTGTAAGCTCTCTTGGGGCTACAGTACAAGTACACTAGAAAGGTACCCACTACGCCATAAATCACACTTTTTGTGAAGTTTGGAAGCACCTACTAAGCCATTATCGTCATTCAGCGGAGAAGCGAGGCACCAGCTACACGTCTGTAAGGCATTATGTGCACTTTGTTGACGCGACGACTGATGACGCTGAAGAATTATGACTCAGCCCTTTGTAATGGGTTGGAAGCTTTAAACGGCCCACCAGTTATGTAATTTGCATTGGGTGACGCCCGGTCGCTATTTCCCTCTCCCGTCATGCTGTATAACATACGTTGACGTGGGAGAGAGACGGGGGTGGGGGGCGAAGAACTTTACTGAGACCCCGAGGAAATGCATCATGCGCTTATGGACTTCCTTGGCCACCAATACAAGTGCACTTGCGAGGAACCCACTACGCTATAAATCATTGCAATTTTACTGAGACCCCGGGGAAACGGATCATGCGCTTATGGGCTTCCTTGGTAACCAATACAAGTGCACTTGCGAGGAAATAACTATGCTATAAATCATTGTAATTTTACTGAGACCCCGATGAAATGGATCATGCGCTTATGGGCTTCCTTGGCAACCAATACAAGTGCACTTGCGAGGAACTAACTATGCTATAAATCATTGTAATTTTACTGAGACCCCGATGAAATGGATCATGCGCTTATGGGCTTCCTTGACAACCAATACAAGTGTACTTGCGAGGAACCCACTACGCTATAAATCATTGCAATTTTACTGAGACCCCGGGGAAACGGATCATGCGCTTATGGGCTTCCTTGGTAACCAATACAAGTGCACTTGCGAGGAAATAACTATGCTATAAATCATTGTAATTTTACTGAGACCCCGATGAAATGGATCATGCGCTTATGGGCTTCCTTGGCAACCAATACAAGTGTACTTGCGAGGAACTAACTATGCTATAAATCATTGTAATTTTATTGAGACCCCGATGAAATGGATCATGCGCTTATGGGCTTCCTTGGCAACCAATACAAGTGCACTTGCGAGGAACCCACTACGCTATAAATCATTGCAATTTTACTGAGACCCCGGGGAAACGGATCATGCGCTTATGGGCTTCCTTGGTAACCAATACAAGTGCACTTGCGAGGAAATAACTATGCTATAAATCATTGCAATTTTACTGAGACCCCGATGAAATGGATCATGCGCTTATGGGCTTCCTTGGCAACCAATACAAGTGCACTTGCGAGGAACTAACTATGCTATAAATCATTGTAATTTTACTGAGACCCCGATGAAATGGATCATGCGCTTATGGGCTTCCTTGGCAACCAATACAAGTGCACTTGCGAGGAACTAACTATGCTATAAATCATTGTAATTTTACTGAGACCCCGATGAAATGGATCATGCGCTTATGGGCTTCCTTGGCAACCAATACAAGTGCACTTGCGAGGAACTAACTTTGCTATAAATCATTGTAATTTTACTGAGACCCCGATGAAATGGATCATGCGCTTATGGGCTTCCTTGGCAACCAATACAAGTGCACTTGCGAGGAAATCACTACGCTATAAATCATTCTAATTTTTGAAGAGTAGGGCAGCAGGCACTGTGCCATTTTTCGTCATTCTACGGAGAGCCGTGGTACCTGCTAAACGCATGTAAGGCATTATGCGCACTTTGTTGATGCTGTGACTGATGACGATGAAGAAATATGCCAGAGCCCTTTGTAATGGGTTGGAAGCATTCAACAACCTACTCGTTGCGCAATTCGCATTGTTTGAAGCCTGGTTACAGAATTCGCGTTGTGCGACGCTTGGTGCTTATGTTACTCTTCTACCACGCTATATTGCATATGCTAATGTGGTTCCTTCCCGACATGAACCCTGTATAGGACCTTTTTGCGAAGCAGTTTCAAGTACCGGCATGGCTCAGAGGTTGAATACTGGGCTCACACGCCGAGGGCCCAGGTTCGAACCTCGTTCCATCCTGGAATTTTTTTCTTATTTCGTTTTCTTTCTTATTTGGAGCGATACTGGTTACGGACACCGGCGGCGGACAACTACGGCGCCAAAAACGGCCGGTAAAATGATCTCATAACAGCTTTCGCAGTAAAAAAGTGGGGTTTCCTCAGTTTCAGTTAAAGTGGACATGGATCTTTTCGAAAAAAAAAAGAAAGAACGCCAGTACATACAGTGGATAACATGTAGAGCAAGGGCCAAAGTTGTATTCATAATATCCCCTTTTACAGCGAAAGCTGTTATGAGATCATTTCACCGGCCGTTTTTGGCGCCGTAGTTGTCCGCCGCCGCCGCCGTCGCAGCCGCCGCCGGTGTCCGTAACCAGTATCGCTCGAAATAAGAAAAAAAAAACGAAATAAGAAAAAAATTACAGGAAGGAACGAGGTTCGAACCTGGGCCCTCTGCGTGGGAGCCCAGTATTCAACCTCTGAGCCATGCCGGTGCTTGAAACTGCTTTGCAAAAAGGTCCTATACAGGCTTCGTGTCGGGAAGGAACCACATTAGCATATGCAATATAGCGTAGTAGAAGAGTAAAATAAGCACCAAGCGTCGCACAACGCGAATTCTGTAACCAGGCTTCAGACAATACGAATTGCGCAACGAGTAGGTTGTTGAATGCTTCCAACCCATTACAAAGGGCTCTGGCATAATTCTTCGTCGTCATCAGGCACAGCATCAACAAAGTGCGCATAATGCCTTACATGCGTTTAGCAGGTACTACGGCTCTCGGTAGAATGACGAAAAATGGAACAGTGCCTGCTGCCCTACTTCTCAAAAATTACAATGATTTATAGCGTAGTGGGTTCCTCGCAAGTGCACTTGTACTGGTTGCCAAGGAAGCCCATTAGCGCATGATCCAATTCCTCGGGGTCTCAGTAAAAT
>NC_051180.1:148354143-148359143 GCF_013339695.2 Rhipicephalus sanguineus
AAATTTCCGCAGCCCTCCACTACGGCGTCTATCATAATCATATCGTGGTTTTGGGACGTTAAACCCCAACAATTATTATATTATATCTTTTTAGAGTGCAAATGCGTGCGTACAGGTACAAGTCCCTAAATTAATATAAGATGCGTTGGCGCGGTGGTGCGTACCGTGATCCTTGGCGAATGTTGGCTCTGCGCGCCTTCTGCAGCACACGTAGGCCAACACGATGGAGGCGGCGGCCAGGGCTAAGCTGAGCGAAGTAGCGATGGGCACCAACAGTGGCAGCTCGCCGTCCGCGCCACCGCCGCCATTCACGACCATCAACTCGGGGAGTACAGTGCCTGTGACGTGCACAGAAGACACATTGCAGCATGGTAGAAGACAATGGGTTAGGGCTAGGCGTCGGTAAGCCGCAATCAACATTACGTGTTTTCGTAGCGGCTAAATGTCCAAAGAAGGTTCCAGGGAAACTGTATACGTTGGGATTAAGGTAATAAGGGGCTTGTTATTTCTTTCCAGTGATTGATTAATAAATGCGCATATCGGGAATAAGTCGCTACGAGTGAAGAGAGACAGCTGTGAGCTCGAACTGTCTATGCGTCTCTTATTATAAGGCGCCCTGTTTTCCCGACTTGCGCATTTATTATTCACTTAGTAATACCAGGATTCAAGAGGTGTATTGTGTAACGATTATTTTCGTAATAGTTTATCTGTGTTCCTTACGTCTTCGTCTTTAGCGCTGCATCAATCATGCATGCATTCCAACTAGCCCATCATTCCATTCTACTGTAGGTCACGTTCACTGACCAACGTGAGTGTATTAATGGCGCGGCAGTGCACAAGCTAGTAAGAGAAAAAAAGTAATTGCCACAGTAAGTAGGTATCACGTGCAGTGCTTATTAGGCAAATTGAGGTACCGCAATATAAAACTGTTATAAGTTCAATGTACACTACTGTAACCTTCAGTGGAAGGTAATTATGTGTTTACAACTTTACTTTTTTCAGAAAGCGAGCAGCGCGAATTGAGATAAAGACGGAACACACACAGCGCTTCTCGAAAACACACAGGCTTACATGCGCCTGAGAGCCCAAGCCTTAACATCTACTCAAGCTGACGAACTACTGCCTCAGACCCACTTAATATTCACGGAGTAGCCAGTACAGTTTAGTTCTATGGCTAGCGTCCTGCATGCTGTTGCATTTAGTAGTGTTGATAGATGAGTGATTCGGTTTTGCTTTATGTTCAGACGGCGCGAGTGAGAGAAAGAAACGTAGTGAAAGACGACACAAGAAAACACTTTTGTATCAGGCAAAAATTTCCTTGACGAGAACAGAATAAAAAAGACTATTTTAACTTGACGGCAATATTCGCACATGCAAAGCAGCAACACCAAAGAGAGCATATCTACAACCTTAAAGTCGTAGGGCGATCCTTGGGCATAAATCGTGCTGTCTTGCGCCGCCTTTTTGCGCGGATCTGGAGACATCTTCTTTATTGCTTTTGCTCACAGCGCTCTAGATGGTGTCCGAGTCCCAATTGTTTGAAATAATATTAATTAAAAAGCGTGCAATTTTTCGGTACTCAACACTCTACGAAACATGATCACAGGCTGGTGAGAGTTAATCGTTCGTTGTGGCGGCTGTACCCGAGCGCGTTGCCGAAGCCGGCAGCGTCCGGATGGCGTACTCGGCGGAGGTTGTGCCGGCCTCAGTGTGCGCCGTGACACGCAAGTTGTACCAAGTGTCTGGCCGTAGGTGGTGCAGTGTCATGGGACCCTCGCGAGGCTGCAGGGCACGCGAAGCCACTGTCCAGGGTCCCGTGCCATCGCGCGGTCTGTACTCGACGGCCAGGTGCGACACGGGGCAGCCGGATGGACCGGACGCCCAGGAGGATGGACGGAGGGTCAACGAGCTGGCGTTGGGCGTCACGAAAGCCTCCCGCTTGGGCGATGTGGGTACTGCATTGGTGTGCCATACATAGGTATAGTTCAATCACACAATAAGCGAAAGGCACGAATGAACACACGAAAGCTTGTACGGCTGTTAGACAGCAGCAACTAGATCCTTGAGAGGGTATGCATGTATGTATGTATGTACGTACGTACGTACGTACGTACGTACGTATGTATGTATGTATGTATGTATGTATGTATGTATGTATGTATGTATGTATGTATGTATGTATGTATGTATGTATGTATGTATGTATGTATGTATGTATGTATGTATGTATGTATGTATGTATGTATGTATGTATGTATGTATGTATGTATGTATGTATGTATGTATGTATGTATGTATGTATGTATGTATGTATGTACTGTGTGCGTACGTGGTTTCTTGCTTTACATCTTTAAAGGGACTGTCTACCGCTCGGGAAAAAGTTTCTGATTGTGGTGAAAGTGAGAAGATCATTCGTCACATCGGCGGCAACGAGCATGCTTTTGCCTCATAAAAAAGTAATTACATTTTTAATTTGGTGTTGAAAATCGTGAAAGAATGACCGCTAGCGTCATCCAACAGCGATGTGGTAAATCTACTGGTAGGACAAGAAATCCTCGCAGGTAGACTCATTTTGCTTAAAAAAAACATGTATAACTTGAAATTGTATGTCATGCACTTGAGGCAGCTTTCGGTTGTGTCAGAGAGTAATTTTTTGCTTTTTCTTTTCTCACGCATCCAAAAAGGCGCCCGATGGCGCTGCTTGCGGCGCCGTCTTTGATTTCGTCTGCTTCAACTCATGCGCCATGCCATGCGGCCCTCCGTGCTGGTCGTACTGTGCCGCTGTATTGTTGTTAAGATGTCTCACGTGTGCTGCGCTGTGAAGACGTACATTTATTGTCTCTTTTTGATGAATTAACTTGGCTTGGATTGTGGCAGCAGTGCTAAAATAAACGCATAGACTGCGATTACAGTAAAACAAGTCTTCTGTAATCGTATAATAAGGCTTCATTTAACCGCTAGCGCGCTGAAAACGACTGTTACATTCATTACATTAGTGTTCAGCGAAAATAATGTAATCTTACAGAAATCACATGTGCTTTCAGTTTTAATTCTTACCGGCACTACAATCGTCATCGCTTCCAGCAACCAGTGTTGTGGGCGTGTTTCACGCTAATGGAATAGGATCGAGCGCAGATCGAAAAATTCTGTTTTAAAAATATTTACTCACTTTCCAGAGAAACTGCTGCAAGGTTGGACACTTAGCGGTGCGCTTTCTATCGGGGTACAAAACAGAAAAGCGATGTAAGGACGGTAGACAGTCTCTTTAAACAGCTTCACATAGGGAAGCACAAGAGAGTAGTGGTTGGTCAACAGTCTGTCCTAATCTCCATCATTTCAATTAGGCAAACTGCGGCACAAACGCCTCGATTTATAGCTTTCGCTTTGCGCGCGTCTTATCCCTCCAGCGATCACATCGGTTTCACCGGGGTCGGCACAGAGAGAGCACGCCGTGCAGCCTGCTCAAGAACATGTCGACTATAGGACCTTGAACGAGACGTCGCCTTCTTCACTTCCACCTATCTTTACTGGCCCTTTCTTTATTTATTCAAACTTTCTTGATGATGGCTAGTCCTGATTCATTCTTGCGTCTATCTTCAGCAGAGTTGCCACTTCCGTTTATAATAAGTGGATTTGGCCTAAGGTCGCCAACCAGCCTCGATGGCATCTGCCTTTCTGTTTCCTTCCTTTGTTCCTATCAGGCGGCGCTTCTAAATGTGATGAAAATACAGGGAGAGAGAGAGGCAAAGAGGCGTCATACATTCTTACCTCCTCCTTTCGTCCTTGCGAACACGGTGTCACTGGGCTCGCTGCGACCTCTGTCGGCCACGGCCACGACGTAGATGTGGTACTGCGTGCCGCACGACAGGCCGGTCAGCTCGTGGGCCAACCAGCTGCCGTTGACACGAGTGGCCGAGGCCAGCCTGGACGGCGAAGGTGTGCCTCTCGCTCCAGCATTGCCGCTGGACTTTGGCTGCGGAGGAGTCACGTGCACCAAGTCCCAGGAACCCTGCTGCCTCTTGTAGTGCACCTCGTACTCTTGAATAGAGAATGCATGTTGCTGAGTGCGTGAGTGAGTGAGTGAGTGAGTGAGTGAGTGAGTGAGTGAGTGAGTGAGTAGTGATTGAGTGAGTTAGTGAGTAGTTAGTGAGTTAGTGAGTAGTGAGTGAGTGAGTGAATGAGTGAGTGATTGAGTGAGTAGTGAGTGAGTGATTGCGTGAGTGAGTAGTGAGTGAGTGAGTGAGTGAGTGAGTGAGTGAGTGAGTGAGTGAGTTAGTGAGTAGTGAGTGAGTGAGTGAGTGAGTGAGTGAGTGAGTGAGTGAGTGAGTGAGTGAGTGAGTGAGTAGTGAGTGAGTGAGTGATTGGGTGAGTGAGTGAGTGAGTGAGCATGTGTAATATAGCTACAAAGAAAGAGAAATGAGTGTTTGTGTTTCATACTTCGCAGTATTTCGAGCATTAGATATAAACTAATAGAACCGCGAATCGACACAACTCGCTGTACACCGCGTTTATGCCGCCAGAGAGGATTAGCTAACTGGGAACTTCACGACACACAATACACACAGCATCGAATTTTCAGATCTGTGCAGTTTTCAATACAGATGCACTGTTGCACACCGTATCGAATCTCACAGTAGTTTAATAAAAACGCTGCAGCGAACAACAAATGGAGCATGCGCGAACCAGAAAATGCCTAATCGGGAAGTTCAAGAGATTCGCAATTAGCGGAGATGTTATAATGATTATTATCAGTGCCAGGGGGAAAAGGAAACATTCAAAGGCACTCACAGTCGCGTACTTTGTTAGCGCGCTAAGAAATGTCTTGTGAGAAAAAAACAGGCTTTGTTTGCAAGATACATGTCACGAAAGCACGCTTCTCGTTTGCATTACAAACACGTATTGCGTTGATTTTTTTTTGGCTAATTCATCTCGCATGCATGTCTGCAGACACGCGATAAATGTAGAGACTCCTCGTATTTCAGTGTCTAGTCAGCGCCGAG
>NC_051180.1:148364143-148380693 GCF_013339695.2 Rhipicephalus sanguineus
CATGTATATCTGTGGGTATAAAATTTATACAAATCTTTAGCGTCATTTTGTAACGTGTCGCTCAGTAAAAAAGTTACGCCACAGTCCCCCTCCTGCCGCATGCTTCGCATAACATCGACTCCCACGGTACGTGGGATCTGCCGAATTTTTTTTGTACGTTCCCTTCTTTCTATCTTTCTTTACCTCCCTTAATACCCTTTCCTTAGCGTAGGATAGCAAACCGGACAGGCGTATGGTTAACCTTCCTGCCTTTCCTTCATTTCCCTCCTCCTCCTCCTTGCGGCACAGTTCAGGTCTCCACCGAGAAGCGAAAGGCGGGCTAGCGATAGTGTGTGTGCGTGCGTGCGGATTATCGCTGTCGCGTTGAATTCTTAAAGGCGAAGCTTAAGGGTCCCCCAATTTATGCAAAAAAAAAGATGGCTGATCCCTCCGTCATAGGAATCGGTATCACACAAAAGCATAACCTTTGATATTGGTGGCCGTGACTCAGAAGAACACCTCAGTGGGACGCGAGCTTTGATCGCCACTTCGCACTTTGGACGGTTGGCGACGGTGCGCAGTCGTGGTTGTGCGTGACCCTTGCGTGATCCAACACTGAGGTGTTCTTCTCAGTTCACCCTTCTTACCTTTGACCTTGGGCACGTGCGCTCCCTTGGCGGTGTTTCTGTTGAGCCATCCCAGCGTGATACTATTTGACGTTGTCGACAGCACGCTCACGGAGGCAGGTCTCCGAGGTGCTGCGAATGCGATAAGAAAGTCGCTGTTTGTGGAGACAATATATCAGCGCAACATAATTGCGTGCAGTTCCCGTAGTATTGCGGGGCCGTCATAATATGAATGCCTGTCACCATCAAAGGGATATGGGAGCTTGAGCTATCACTTAGAAAAAAAATGAAAGGGTGACATACAGGGTTATTGCTAGCCACTCCTGGAATTTAAAAAAAGGAAAAAAAGAGAAAAAAACGTGGGGTAGATTTCTTGAGATGGCGCCGTAACTAAGTGGAGTAGATTTCGAGTTCTGGTCAATACGCCTACGTTACCGTCGATATCGAGGGAAAAGTGGTTTCATAGTGGCCATAGATTGTAACACTTGATCTCGCGGTATATACCTTTGAGCACGTCGTATTGGGATTAACCGATATTATTGCCACTTATATTATGTTTAGTTTTGTTTATTTGATAAAAGGCATTAATTCGTTAAGCAAACTTTGCTTAGCAGTACCCTTCTTGTACAAACAATACTCTCTCCTACAGGTTGACGGCTGTCCTTATTCGTCGGGAGCGTTATCAACGAATTAAATAAAAAAGTGTACTCACATTTCTGCGATATGTTCACTGCAAAAAATAAGAAAAAGGAAATAAACACACTGCAGATATAAGATTACACTGGTTTAAGTTTTTCCAAGCACAATTATTAACACTAATAGCAATGCGTAATAGCCTCAGTTTTGCTATCTACTTCGTGTTTCGGTATGTCAGTGAACAGTTGTCTTTCATTTTCACTCAAAGCGCCGCGAGTTTTGCGCCCGACATGCTAAGGCGGCGCGAAGTGAACCGGCTTAAGGTCCAGAACGTGTAAAGAACTAATATCACATTTAGATTTATTAGATATTCTTTTAAATACTTTACAATCTGGAGTAAATTGTAAAAGCTGTAAAAGCTATTAAGATAAGACCCACAACAACACAGAAACGATCGTCTAGTTTAAGCTTTTTAACACGAAAGTGTTTTATGCCAGGTCCACCAAGACTTTCATGATGTATTTACGTCACGGAAGTACGTCAGAAAAATTAACGCCATCAGATGGCAAAGAAAAAATAACTATAAGAAAAGTTCCGTCGACGGGAGTTGAACCCATCACCTCTCGGTCAGCGACTATGGCTGGTGGGCGTTTAGCCCACTGAACTACCGCCAAACACATTACGGAGGTTGCATGAACGCAGCTTTTATCTTTCACTTTCCTCTCACAGTGCTCTTGGATGGATGAATGGATGGATGGATGGATGGATGGATGGATGGATGGATGGATGGATGGATGGATGGATGGATGCTATGAGCCTCCCCTTTACAACGGGGCGGTTACATCTGTGCCACCAGGCTCGAAAAAAAAAAAGAACACGCCGTTGCTACGACCGTCCCATTCGGCGCGTTTCCAATATAAGCTTAATTTCGTCAACGCTTTAACACACCGTGAGGTGGCGGCTTTAGGCCAAGCCTCACTCATAGCATCCATCCATATCGAAAAAAAGAACTGTCTGACGCTCCCCTGGCTGTCGCACCGCGTTACCCGCTCGCCCTTTGAGAAGTAATGGCCAGGCTATAGAGGGAATACACGACACGCGTAGCGTTTCTCTTTGCATTTCACGACGCGTTGAAGGAGTGCATATCGAGTATCAGTGTTAACTCTGTGCTTGTTGATGCCATCTTTGCGTGGGATTCACTATATGCGGTGTCCACGTATATGTTAAGAACTTCAGCTACCGCAAGGGTTGAATCATGATCATAGGCGTTAGTCATCGGTGTGCCACTAGGCGTCAACGTCAGTGCGATGCGTCCATATCAAGCGGTGCTATATGTGCCAAATAACAGTAGACATTGTATAAGCTTTGATATACCAATACAATATAAACAAACTACTTCCGTGACGACACGTTTCACTTTCGTGTTATACCGATTCCTATGACGGAGGGATGAGCCTTGTTTTAATAGTAGTTTCAGATGCATCCTATCTGAATTTATTTTAGATTAAAAAAACTATTTCAGCAACATCCTATTTGAAGTTATTTGAACTGAAAAGCTATTTCAGATATGAAAAAGCCATTTCAGATGCATCCGCAGTTGTAATGATGGTAGGAATCTGTTTTAACGTAGTGAATAAAGTATATGTCGGCGACGTTGAAGGAACACAAATTAAACCAATCCTTAAGTGCACTGGTCTATTCAAGTTGAGTCACTTTGTTTATGCCGCCACTGATTCTTACAGGTAACCATTGTTGCGACCGGGTTTTTGGATCAATCCTACCGCTGACTCCTGTTGTCGTGCCGGTGTATTTAGATCCGTCCCTCATCGGCAACCATGCTGTTGCTACGAGAGGGCAGCGTCGTACCCGGACTCCGTTTGGTAGCGTAGTCGAGTCTCCGGGTTGAGGAACTGATGCTAGCAAGATGGGAAAACAATAACAAGTTTACTGGCACTTTTGATACACTCAATTACATAGTTACAAGGAAAGAGTTCAGCGACGAACGCATTGGATGAGCCTGTTACCGAGGGCTCAGAGCCCCATTTCTCACTCAGCACCGTCGTTTTAACCCCTCAGTTTGGCTCCTCCCTCTTGATGACCACCAATCACACACACGACACCTCCCACCATGGCACAGTCCATTTCACTGTCGCGGAGGGGTCATGGCACACTTGAAGCGGCAAGAGTCCGGCGGTTGTCGACACGCAGGTGGGGAGAAGCAGAACAGGTTCCTCGTGCTTGCCCATGCAGATCTTTTCCCGACGCAGCGAAAGGGTTGCGGAGACTCCCGTCCAAACATACCCGTCAGGTGGCTTCGGCAGCGTACCAAGCCAAGCCCAGGTGGACCATTGTCTCCGGCATCGCCGTCCCAGACTTTGAGGCCGAGATTCTGCCCATTGTTGGTTACTCGCCGTCCCAGGAATTTCGTTTCCAGGAAGGATACAGGTGTTCTAGCAGCGTGAGAACACCTCGTCCGCCGATTCTCTTGGTCAGTGCTTCGCCACCGACAGCCAGTCATAACAGCCTCCTCCCTCGCCAGTGGAGAAACGGAGGGTAGCAGCCATCGCTGCTGCTCGAAGGGTCGACGAAATTCGCCACCGTTGAATGTCCAAAGCTCGTCTTCGCTTGAAGCATTGTCTGGTCAGTTGCAACCCAAATTCAGCGGCCTCTCTGAAACTCAACCACATGCAGAGCAAGCACTCGGCCGCCTCCGAGCAAACCAGGCCAAAAGAGGGTTGGTAAACAAATTTTCATTATTAGCTTTATACGAAAAGCTGACACTCAAAACTCTCAGGACTCACTTATGCTGAGAAGCCAAACGTGCTACATTACTCTATCAAACAAATAGTTGCACGAAAAAAAAGAAAAAAAAACCCTCAAATATCAATTTCGAGACATTCGGAAGAGCACCTCAGAATCGCTTAGAAAGAGCGGCTAAGCGCGTCAGCGTTTCCATTCAATTTGCCCTTCTTATACTTAATGTCGAAATGATATTGTTGAAGAATCAAACTCCACCTCAGAAGGCGACTGTTCTTTGATGTCGCGGTTTGCAGCCAGGTAAGGGGACAATGGTCCGTCTCTACGGTGAACTTGGCGCCTCCGAGATAACATTGCAATTTATGAATGGCCCACACAATGCAAGCGCACTCCTTTTCTGAAGCGCAGTACGCCATCTCACGAGAGCTCAATTTTCGGCTCAGGTAGAGCACGGGATGTTCATTACCCTCGTCGTCCTTCTGACATAGAACAGCACCTAGGCCTCGATCACTCGCATCACACTGGACCGTGAACTCTCGGTCGTAATCGGGAGCTCGCAAAACCGGACGGCCAATCAGTACCGCCTTCAGGCTTAAGAAGGCGGCTTCCTTCTTTTCATCCCAGACTACGTTCGTCGGTTCTGTACCGCGGAGAGCATCGGTCAAGGGGCTTGCCAAGGTGGAATAATCTCGGATGTAATGGTTGTAATACCCAGTGAGCCCCAAAATGCCCTAACGTCCGTCTTTGTCTTTGGTCGCGGATAGTCGGCTACTGCGGTCATCTTAATCTCACTAGGTTTCCTGAAACCTTGACCTACGTTGTGACCTAAATAGTCTACGGTTGCTCTCGCAAGACAACACTTCTCAGCCTTTACGGTAAGCCCTGCTTGACGCAACCGGCCGAAACACCTCTCTTAAGTGCACCAAATGATCTGTCCATGACTCGGAGGAAAACCGCAATGTCATCCAAGTAAGGCACGGCAAATGCCTCACAGCCCTTTAGAACCCTATCCATAAGGCGCGAGAAGCAAAATGGGGCATTTTTGAGCCCGAAGCTCATCATAGTGGGTTGATAGCTGCCCGTTGGGGTGACGAAAGCCGCGTATCTGCTGGCTCGCTCCGTGAGCGGCACTTGCCAGTAACCTCTAGTAAGGTCTAGCGTAGTCACATAGGCTGCTCGACTGACCTGTTCCACCCTCTCTTCAATGTTAGGAATTGGATACACCTGGTCCTTTGTGATAGCATTTAACTTCCGATAGTCTACTACGGGCCTCGGCTCTTTGCCCGGAGCCTCCACCAAGATCATAGGAGAAGCGTATTCGCTCTCTGAGGGCTTAATTACTCCTAATTCGAGCATGCGCTTGACTTCTTTATCTAGAATACCTCTCTGTCGTGGAGATAATCGATAACAATCTGACCTCACGGGTTCCTCGGAGGTCAACTCAATGTCGTGCTCAGCCAAGTCCGTTCGGCCAGGCCTGTCGACGAAGCAGTCATCAAACTCCGTTATTAGTTTGCCGAGCTCGGACAACTGAGATTCCTGTAGTTCCTCTATCTCCTCAGTTTTCCTAAGAAGTTCTTTAGCGCTACCCCTCCTTTCGCTTAAACAAACAAAGTTGTCCTCCATCTCTTCAGGAACGTTCAGTGTCATGTTCACTACTGCCTCGCTTTGCACGTAAGGCTTCATTAAGTTGCAATGATAAATGCGCACCTCTTTACGTAATTGGTGTCGGACAGTTTTGCAACTACATCAGCGGGTCCTTCCCACTGCACTTCGAGCCTATTCTGCTTTGACGTCTTTAGCAACATCACCCTGTCGCCGACACGGAAAGTTCGTTGACGGGCTGTCCTATCATAGTAGACTTTGGATCGAGCCTGGGCTGACTTCATGCTGGCCTCCACAAGTTCTTTAGCGTTATATAACCGCTCCAGCAAATTCAGAACGAACTCTACCACTGTAGGGTCTTCTCCGTGCCCTTCCCACGCTTCACGCACCATTCGCAAAGGCGAGCGCAGTGATCTTCCGTAAACCAACTCAGCGGGGCTAAAGCCAGTGGATTCATGGGGTACCGACCTCAAAGCGAAAAGTGCTGCTGGTAGGCACTCGTCCCAGTCTCGCTTGTTCTCATAACACAGTCCTCTAAGGACGCTCTTAAGGACGGAGTGCCACCTTTCTACGCTGTTGCTCTGCGGATGATGGACTGAACTGTGCACTATTTTTATGCCGCATCGGTCAAGGAAGGAGGTGGTGAGAACGCTAGTGAATACGCTGCCTTGGTCACTTTGGATCTCGGAAGGAAATCCCACTCGCGAAAAGACCGACAACAGCGAATCCACAACACTCTTTGACGTTACCTCACGCAGCGCTACCGCCTCTGGAAATTTAGTGGCTGGGCATAACAAAGTTAGAATGTAACGACATCCTGTCTTGGTCACAGGTAGTGGCCCGACTACATCTATCACCAACCTCTGAAACGGCTCGGTAATAATTGGTACTAGCACCATAGGTGCTTTCCACTTATCTTGCGCCTTTCCGACTCGCTGGCATGTGTCGCAGGAACGCACAAAATTCTCCACGTCTTTGAAACATCCAGGCCAGTAATACTCCTGTAACAGCCTCAGCTTAGTTTTTCTGTGTCCAAGGTGACACGACCACGAACTGCCATGTGAAAGTCGCAGTAAGTCTGCGCGATACTTCTGGGGAACGACCAGCTGGTCTCGCTCCACTCCGCGCTTATCTTTGTATAAGCGATACAACACGTCATTTCTCAGCTGGAAAGAAATGTTTTTCCTGGCGGGTTTACTCGTTCTCTGACGCTCCCTGATCTTTTGAATGGTGGGATCTTCTAACTGTTCAGTAACTAACTTATCTCTGTTCCCACTCAGGAGTGAAGTGAAACTGTTTGATACCGGCGGCAGTAACGCACACTCAAGTCCACCCTCATTCTGCGGTTCGTGAGATTCATTCTCTGTTTGTCCGATCTCGGGTGCCTCGTTATCGCAGTTGTCCGAACTACTTTCCTTCGCTTCTGCTTCGGTTCTGTCGCGGGTTTCCTCCTTAGCGTTATTCTCAGAAGTTAGCTGAGTTGCCAATTCTCGGGCCTTTGAGCGGGTTAAGGCCTGTACTACCCGGTCACTAAAAAGGATGCCCCTTTCTCGCAATAACATATCAGACTTGTTTGAGAACAAGTAGGGATATGATTTAGGAAGCTTTCCTGAAACCGCAGCCTCGGTTATTAGTTTACCGAAAGGGCCCTCAATGACCACCGTTGCAATGGGCAAGCATACGCTCTGCTCTTCCACCACCTGGCGGATCCACGAGCATTGTCCCGTGTAGTCGGATGATGACACATACGACGGGTGGACAACATCCATCGTTGCCGCCGAGTCGCGCAGCACTTTGCATGGCCTCCCATTCACAACCAGGTCATGCATGTAAGGCTCTAATAACCTCATGTTTTCTTCGCAGTCACTGACATACGAAAACGCCACCCTTTCTTTTTTGCAGTTCACCGCTATGTGACCCGTCTCATTGCATCTGTAGCAAGTGAGTGGCTTCCTAACTTCAAAAGCATTCTTTGCTTTTTCCACGTTGTGCACTTTTTCAGTTTGCTCACCATCACCCTTCTTTTGAAAGTGGCCAGAACGAACTTTTTTTTCGTCTTTCTCGTTTCGAGAGCTCGAAAAGCGCTTTCTGTAATGGTTATTTGCACTTGAATTGGCCTTGTAGCTCCCATCAGCTCCCCCGCTGCTGTTACCCTGTCTACGCGACACGTACTCCTCGACGAGTTCGGCCGCTTTCATCGTAGAACTTACGTCACCCCGATCCTGTAACCAATTTCTTTCCTGCTCTGGGAGACAGTTGCAAAACTGTTCCATCAAAATTCTCTCTACTACCGCGTCCCTGTCCTTGTAGGACTCAGTGCTCTTTAACCATTCAATCAAATTCGCTTTCAGGTTGTACAGAAAATCGGGATAGCTCTCGCTCCTAGACTTCTTAGCGCCCCGAAATCTCTGCCTGAACGCCTCTGCGCTCAGTCTGTACTTTCGCAGAAGGCAAGCCTTGACCTTCTCGTAGTCGTCCGCGTCCTCCTTGCTGAGTCGCGCAATAACCTCCGCCGCCTCGCAGGGTAGAACCGTAAGTAGCCTCTGAGACCAGGTGTCTCGCTCAAACGACCTAGTCTCGCACGTACGCTCAAAATTCACCAGATACAGACCGATATCCCCTGATACCGCGTATGGCTGCAAGTACCTAGACATCTTGAACTCTGCCTCCCTGTTTGGAAGAGGTACCGCTTGTTGGGGACTACTGCTCGACCTCGATTCAAGTTCTAGTTTGCGGAGCTCAAACTCATACCTCCTTTCCTCTCTTTCACTCTCACGCCTCCTTTCCTCTCTTTCACTCTCACGCCTCTTTTCCTCTCTTTCGAATTCTGCGTGGCGTTCCTCTCTTTCACGCTCACGCATTTTTTCTTCCCTTTCGAGTTCTGCGCGGCGTTCCTCTCTTTCTCGCTGTCTGAGCTGCTCTTCCTTTTTTTGGTTGACGACCTCCCACTCTTCACAGAGCTCCTCATCATCGGCCTCCAAATCGATAATCGCCTGTATGAGTAGGGGTTTTCGTGTCAGACCCTTTGTATCGATCGACAATTCCTCACATAACAGCAACAAGTCCGACTTCTGCAGCTTCCGTAAATCCATGATCGTTCTGAGTGCCCGCTAATTCCAAAATAACTATCCGAGAGTACGTAACCTTGAGTCTCTCGGCAAAGTTATCTACCAGTTCTAAAACCCTCGTTTAGAACCTGGTCCACATCAAAGGAAAAGCCAAGCACTCACCCACACGTGATCGATGTTTCCAGACAGCTGCGATCCCTTAGGCCGACTGTTGTTGTCGCTTGTAGCTTCAGATCCCAGCGCTGATCACCAGTTGTTGCGACCGGGTTTTGGATCAATCCTACCGCTGACTCCTGTTGTCGTGCCGGTGTATTTAGATCCGTCCCTCATCGGCAACCATGCTGTTGCTACGAGAGGGCAGCGTCGTACCCGGACTCCGTTTGGTAGCGTAGTCGAGTCTCCGGGTTGAGGAACTGATGCTAGCAAGATGGGAAAACAATAACAAGTTTACTGGCACTTTTGATACACTCAATTACATAGTTACAAGGAAAGAGTTCAGCGACGAACGCATTGGATGAGCCTGTTACCGAGGGCTCAGAGCCCCATTTCTCACTCAGCACCGTCGTTTTAACCCCTCAGTTTGGCTCCTCCCTCTTGATGACCACCAATCACACACACGACACCTCCCACCATGGCACAGTCCATTTCACTGTCGCGGAGGGGTCATGGTACACTTGAAGCGGCAAGAGTCCGGCGGTTGTCGACACGCAGGTGGGGAGAAGCAGAACAGGTTCCTCGTGCTTGCCCATGCAGATCTTTTCCCGACGCAGCGAAAGGGTTGCGGAGACTCCCGTCCAAACATACCCGTCAGGTGGCTTCGGCAGCGTACCAAGCCAAGCCCAGGTGGACCATTGTCTCCGGCATCGCCGTCCCAGACTTTGAGGCCGAGATTCTGCCCATTGTTGGTCACTCGCCGTCCCAGGAATTTCGTTTCCAGGAAGGATACAGGTGTTCTAGCAGCGTGAGAACACCTCGTCCGCCGATTCTCTTGGTCAGTGCTTCGCCACCGACAGCCGGTCATAACACCATCAATAGGCAAATGCGCAATGCCGTCATAACATACGTAGGACGTATATTACCCACCCAACGTGCGATAGGCTTAGATAGACAAGAATGGCCGCCCTAATACGGTCGGTACTAACGGAAGGTCACGCTAATGTGACATCAAAGCATAAGTTAGTCAAGCACACGCAGTGGTAGATACAAACATATGTCGACGCTCGCTGCACACTCATCTGCACGCGTAAGGAAATGATTGCGGACAGATAGCGCGTGCAAGAAGAACGCAACCAGGGTGCTTACCGTGCACTCGGACAGTGTAGTGGACAGCGTCCCTACCGTACAGGTTGGTGCGCGTAGCAGGTGTAGTTGGTGGCGTCACCTGTCTCGGCTGCCTCGATTGCAGGGTGCCCGAGGGCAGCACGCGAACGCGGGTCGCTCTCCCCGCAGGGGACCGGAACTAAGCGCAAAACGGGAACAAAGAACACATGTGCTGAAGCCAACCCCGAAGCAAAGGCAAACTGAAGAGCGCAACGATGAATTACAACAAAAATCACAGGATGCCCTATGCATTCACCTAAAGGGACACTAAAGGCAAATAATATGTACGTCAGAGTGAAGGTCAACGTTTGAGAATGTCTAAAACGTCAATATTATCAAACATCAGTGCTGTAGTATCGATAATTAAGGCAAATGTAGGACACTATATGCGCCACCAGGGGGACGTTTTGGAACGAGCGCGATGACGTCAAGAGTCCCCGAGTACAAATTAATCACTGGTGTTCAAGCACTTATGATAAAAAAAAAGCATTCCGAGCATTGAAAGACGCAATAAAATGCTGCTTGTGCGTTTCTGTTTGATTCACGGAAAAAAGAACTTGACGTTACAGTGGAGAGCGGCGCTGGCGGGCTGGCAAAAGTGCCGTCTTCGCAGGGCTGCGCTCCGCTCCCGCTGTCGCGTCTTAGTGGTAGTTTCGTTATCGCGTATTGCTGCGTGTGCCTGGCATGCTCACGAAAGTTGCTCTAACGGAAAGTTCGACAAAATGCCGTGTCCATGGGATGTTGTGTAATGTGCCCGTCAGAGCAGGAACCACAGCGTCGGCTGCCGGGCAGTAAAGGGTCGCAACATTGGTCAAAGCAACTGCTACGTCAGAAGGCCTTTTCAGGCGAGCGGATTTGAAGTGCGCTAACGCTGTACGGACCACTAAACGGATTTTCGTTCAAAATAAGCAGTTCTATTGGCACGAAACAAGCACTACGAGGTTTCTGGAACGCCATTTCAACAATCAACCGTCGACTTAACATTTGCCTTTAGTGTCCCGTTAAGACGACTCGAAGGCGAAAGCCATCTTCTTTTCCTCTGAGTCGATGCATTGAGTCTGCCGCACCCTTCGAAAAGCTTTCTGCACCTAACGCGGTTTTGCACTGCCTCGAAGATCGGAGACACCTCACCTGGTTTTGCACTGCCTCCGTGTTCGACCCACCTTTGACGAAGCTACGTCATGTGATGATTTGATCATGTGACATGACGGCATGATGACGTCATAATGACGTCACCAATTTTGGCAATCTGTGACGCATCGTGACGTTATACAGTGAAGTTATCACGTGATGATTTTTTGCATCACTCGTCCTCGACTCAGCGGACCCGACGGTCAAATTTCGCCCTGGATGAGGCCTTTAAGGTTTTCGCCTTAATAATAGCTGGGGCTTTACGTGCCAAACTACGACATTATTATGAGGCACGCCGGAGGGCTCCGCAGGTTTCGATCACATAGGGTTCTCTAACGTGCCCATAAATCCAAGTAGCCGGCCTCAAACATTTCGCGTTCATCGGAATAGTCGAAAGTGTTGAGCTCCTATGAACATTACTAGGATTGGCATGAACCAGATCAGCGGATGCTTAGTCCGTTTTCCGTGTAGGAAAACTTCCTTGCTGACCTCGCTGGTTAATTGTGTACTATTCACGTGCTGCGCAAACACGAAGAAAGAAATGTTTCAGTGGCTCATTGTTCGTAGCACCACAACATCGTCCTGCAATATTGATGTTGGAAAGAAAACTGAACTGAAATAGTACTAAAGTATGACCAGATAGGCATTTCGGCCGCTGCCTCTTCGGCGCTAAGGGAAGCTTCTAGTTACAGGAAACGCGAGTTAACACAAAATGCGCAGAGTGGGTGCTAGTGCACTTGGAGTAATGTATTTTCTGCAAACGCGTGTTTCATCTCTTGTAGCGATGTGACTATGCTTTATAATGCTAGTAATGAACTCGGTCCGCTTGGAACAATCGTACATTATATCGTAGGTTGGAACCACGTAACTTAAGTTTTTTTTGTGTTACGCAATGCGCATTGTTGCCGCAAACATTGTAGACAGTTAGAGCTGTACATGCATGTCCTTCAGCCTATATGCCTGTGTTCCGTGACGTTCTTGTTCTGCCATGAATTTCCGGCTCTATGCTAAACCTGCACCCTTACTGCAGGATACTATCCTGCAGCCGCTAACGAATATAGCGACAAAAGTCGCGAGGAAAAAAAAACGCGTTTAATCAGCACATTCGTCCGGAAATGCTAGATCAGAGGAAGTAAGTAGTGACTCCCCCTGAAAAAAGGTTCGATTAATTTGGCGCGAGTCTGAAGCCCGTTCCCGCAGAGCTTGCTTAGCGATGGCCTGTGATGTATATTTCCCGTCCTCCGCGGCGGGGCGCTATCGCGAGCGCGCACAGACCGAGGGATTTCGCACTCTTGAACCCTTTTGAGAGAGCGTATATCGGGTAAAGGGAAAGCCCGCGGAAAGGAAAAGATCAGGAAAGCGACGCAGATGCTACAAAATGCCCGCGACTCTTCTTCCTTGCCATTCGCCGGCAGTGGCGGCCCTTCTACAAATCCAACGAGATGCCGTTAAAGGCAAAGGAAAGAGAGAGAGAGAGAGAGGGAGAGAGAGAGAAAGACGCAGAGAGGCTTGATTCAGACTGAATCAGACGCGTAGCAAAGGCATTCATTGCTCTGGACGTCTGCACCTACTTTTTCTGTATCTTTTTTTTTCCACGCTCGCAAATATACGGACAGGTTTTTCGAGAGCCAGGGTTAGGGCGCCGAAGGTCCCGCTGCCCATTTGGGGCGAAATGCCGCCGCCTGCACTCGATTTCAGCTCCTGCTCCTAAGGTTCATACGCCGGCGGCGAGTATAGGGGTGCCTGTTCGAGGTGAACACACAGCACGGGCCGTGCACCAAAGCCGCGGGCGCTTTACCGCAGCGCTCTCGCGAGCCCTCTTTGCGAGCTTGGGCGCACATCGGACAATGCCGAGGAACGAGGGAAGCCGGTGTCCATCTTCTCCCCTCTCCTCTCCACTGCCCGATTCGTTGTTTGCATCCGCGGCCGTTCGCAATGGCCTGACTCTCATCGTTGGCGAAGGCAGCGACCATCTCTCGCAGGATGGACGCGCCTGATTCGCGGGACAACACAGATGGAACGGACACGGCAAGGTCTTCTCTCCCATTTTTTGGACGAACGATCAGAAGGACGACGACGACAGACAGATTATGAGGCGGGCGGCACGGAATCGAGCCGAGCATGCGAGAGGGAGTATAGTAGGCGAGCGGTAATTGCGCCACGTTTTCTGGTAATAACCGCCACCCTTTGTCGTTTTGAGGCCAGGAAGTATACGTTGGATGAAGGAAAGGGTGATGCTTACGAGAGAGTAGATGTGAGCGGGAGAATAGGTGGGCGTATTATTGGAGGGAGGAGGAGTAATCAGCCGAGGAGGATAACTAGAGTGACGGCACGAAGAAACGTGACCCGTTCGGGAGAATAAAGGAGTCGTTAAATGATCGCAAAGCATGAAAAAAAAATCAGAGCACCTATCAACCGCCATGCACGCTGTATATCTGCTTCCTTGCGGCGTACACCATGAATGCGAAGGATGGGGGCTGTGCGACTGCGGTAACAGCCATCGTTCCTCTAACGTGACAGGCGCTAGAAGGTGTCTTTTAGCGCAATGTTCCCACGCGAAAGCATGAAAAGTCCTTGAACAGGTGGTTCCGCTGGAGCCAACTTTTCGACAAGTCGTCTCGTTTTCTTCAAGGCTCCAGTGACATCCTGTGTTCAAGGATTTTCCATGTGTTCAAACTTCCATCCTCCCGTGAACTGCCTTGGGTGAAACCATAGGATCTTGTCCCGATGCGGCGACAGGGACAAGGAAAATAACATAGGACGCGTGTTCTTTGAAACGGGAGCGAGAATTCGGGCTAGCTGAAATGTACACACCTTGTCCGCCACTCCCTCCCTGGAGTAGGCTGTCCTGCTGTCCTGCAGGGAAGCTCCAGGTCTTGCTTCAAGGCAACGCTTACCTCCCGGCTGAAGGACGCAATGCGCGCAGGAGCTGCGAAACACAGAAACGTTGTGATATACTCAGCGATTCAAGCGCGGTAATTGGTCAGCAAGGGGGAAAGTGGCTCACCATGCACTGACTTGTCCGTATTATTTGCCTTGTGCGTTATGACACTGGACATTCTCAAAACCTGTTTCGTCGGCTAGACCGAATGAATACATTTCTAAAGGGATACGGTGCGGTAGAAAACAATATAAGCGAAAGGAGAGGAGAGTTCTCACCTCGTACGGCCGGACTCTGGGTGACGATGCGCGTAGCCGGTCCCTCACCGGCGCCCGTGGACGCGGTCACCCAGAACTCGTAGCGCTGACCCGTGCGCAAGCCGCGGGTCTCGTGCCAGAACTGGGACGACGGAACGGACACCGGTCGCGCCGGCACACCACCTGAGACCTGCTGCGCACGGATTTGAAACGCGTGACAAACTCTAACGATGTTTTTACGTAAATTGATGAGAATGAAACATATTTTCCGTTTATTTGAAGGTTACCATCCAAAAGCGCCAAACAATGTGCATGATCGACGTCGTTGTGGGGCCTCTGAACTAAGTTCGCTTAGTTCGCACTTGCCATCTCTTTCTCCACCTTTGCGGTTGGGGGAGAGTCTACGAAGCTTCCACGTACATGCGCTAAGGTAGGCAGTCGCTGTCTTGAAGACGACAATACCACTTGTGGAAACGCTGGCTCTAGCGCTGCACCCTGTTCAAGAATATAGGTCCCCTCAAGCCTCCAACTTCTACTGAACTTCTTTGTTGCAAGCTGGGATGGTCATTCAACTTTTAGAACGCTAATAATAAAGCTCTGGCAAGAACCGCAGGAATCATGGAGTGCAGCGTAAAAGTAAACAAAAGAAAAGCAGTTAGACCTTAAACACATCGTCGTAAGTGCAGAGTGCCTTGAGATCGACAATGACACATTGAGCAACTCACGATATCGCAGCTTATCGCACAATTTACAAAGCTTCTTTTAGAAGGTCGTCGTTTCCGATCCGCTACGGAATCTCTGCCGGCATCGCTAGCATAGCCACTGCCATGGCGATTCACTAAGCGGACCGTGGAAGAACCCGACGCCCACTGCTGGGGGATCACTGCCAATCTCGGCTCATTCATCCCAGCCGAGTCACACTATCCCATTGGGGCTGAAATTTCGAACACGACAGTTGCTCTCTTTGTATCATGGCTCTCGGGCGAGATAAGAACCGTTTCCAAGTTTGCTTTGCCACCGCGTACGGACGCCGAGAACGCACCGAGCTAGCCAACAGATTGTGAAGAAGAGAAAAAAGAGTCTTTTCGTTCGAGTTCACTTGTCGCGTCTTCCATCCCTCTCTTGCCGTTTCCAGTACACAATGCGATTCCTTCTCACATCTGAGTTCTCGCAAGCTCACCATTTGCGAAATTATTGTCGGGAACATCTTGCTTCTTTATTTGTGCCTTCTGACGCCTCACTTCGGAGCAAAAGCAAATGAAACGCTTTATCGATTTCTACCCATTTAGCTTCTCTGCAGTGTTTCGTGAATGAGTGGTTTATGCTTCGAAGCTGGCGCAATACAGGGAGCTTTATATATAAGGAGTGGTTGCGATATCCCGCAAGTATTTGTTGTTAAGAAGAAGAAGAAGAACTTGAAGAACTTTGGCAGTGGACTTGACTGGCGGTCATTTATTTACGCCCTTTTCTTTAAGGAAAAGAAAGGGTCCGCAAGGCCAGCTGTAAGACTTCGACGCAATTGAAACATACAAGCCGGTGCCAGCTGAAATCGCTTGCTGCAAGCATGTATGAAGTTTTCAGTTCAGCTTAGGAGAAAAAGAGTACCCTACTATGCCTCTTACTGACTAAAGTTCTTCGCTTGATCTTTCTCTCTCTCTCTCTTTCTTGCAAGATTTGGACCTTGGGGCTTCAAGTTTACTGATTATTTGTCGAAGAGTGCGAGAAATAGCGGCAATGGCCTGGCAAGTCTCCTTGGTGCGATACAAAAAACTGACTCTCAAGAGAACGTACCCCATCAGGCCAAGTTCACTTTTGCGTGGTCGCTCTTTCTCGCAGCTCCATATGTAAGCTCCCATATGTCATTCTCAGAAACCCGGGGCAAAATGATATGTCGAAATGGCGCGAACATTTCAGAGTCCGCAGTGATATTGCATTATATTTATACTTTATTTTAAACCCGGTTCCAAATGCTTCAAATGATTTACACGATACTTTCTCAATTCAGGAGGTCGAATGAGGGTGATATTTCTCGAGTCCGAAAATAAGTGTGCCAATCGGCAACTCGCATCGCTCACAGTAAGCGGAGGGGGGGGGGGGGGGGGGGGGGTCACACTGCAATGTGAAGCCACTTTGACTGTTAATATATTTGGTTCCTGTCAAAGAGCGGCACAACGTGCGACTCTCATTATAGAAGCTGCATATTATGTAGCTTCAGGAATTGCATTGCGCCGATTTGGAGGCTATAACCGGTTACTTGTATCGAGAACAGTTAAGTCATCTTTTCAGCCGC
>NC_051180.1:148380793-148383293 GCF_013339695.2 Rhipicephalus sanguineus
AGAATGAGTGTGTTGTGTTTCATAATTAGCAGTATTTCGAGTATTATATATAAACTAATAGAACCGCGTCTCGACACAACTCGCTGTACACCGCATTTATGCCATTAGAGATGATTAGCTAACTGGGAACTTTACGACACATAATACACACAGCATCGAATTTTCAGGTCTGTGCACGGTTTTCCAATACAGATGGGCTGTTGCACACCGTAACGAATCTCGCAGTAGTTTAATAATAAACGCTGCAGCGAACAACAAACGGAGAATGCGCGAACCAGAAAATGCCTAATCGGGAAGTTCAAGAGATTCGGAACTAGCGGAAATGTTATAATGATTATTATCAGTGCCAGGGAGAAAAGGAAACATTCAAAGGCACTCATAGTCGCGTACTTTGTTAGCACGCTAAGAAATGTCTCGTGAGAAAAAAGAGGCTTTCTTTGCAAGATACATTGGTCACGAAAGCACGCTTCTCGTTTACATTACACACACGTATTGCGTTAGTTTTTTTTTTCGGCTAATCCATCTCGCATGCATGTCTGCAGACACGCGATAAATTTAGAGACTCGTCGTATTTCAGTGTCTAGTCAGAGCCGAGCGCGTGCGAGCGGGTGGTTCGTTCTTTCAGTCGTTAGTGTGCCTTCCGCCCTTTCAAGCCCCTGGCAGCGAGACGCATAGTGTTGACAGTGAACAAAGAGGTTGCGAGAAGCCGCCACTTTTCAAAACAGCGCGCTCTGCTCGCATGCTTGACGTGAGCAGTGGTGGTTCGCTTATCTTCACGCATCCCTCTTCACTGTCACCATCATCATTTCTCATCACTTCTCATCTTGTGTCTTTCGTTATGCTCGAGTTGAGGGCCCATAGAATGTGCTAGCTCATGCCGACCTCTCTACTTCCTACAGAGGTAACCATTTACCCACCACCATCATATGACGGCGGCGCACATGACACCTGTGCCCGCATTCGTAAAAGGCTCCTACGCTATGGAATGTTCCACAAGATGAAAATTTTAGCCAGTACTGGTGCTTTACACCTCGTTAGCGAATGCAGACAGCCAATGGCAAGAAGAACCAACAAAAGAAAAGATTTGTGGACTGTTCCTTTGCGTCATTATAAATATCACGCTCAGTCCGGCACGAGTTCGCGTGATTGTGTGGACTGCTCGACCTTCTGTGCATTGCAGAGAGCGAAGACCTGTAAACTGAAAAAAAAAAAGTAAACGAGCGCATTTGTTCTGCCTTTATTGACCTGTCGTCTATGCTGCTCGCCGTCCCATCAATGAACTGTCTAGCCAGATTCCATATTTCCATGCACTCAAAGCTGTTGGGAATCGCTCGCTGTTTCAATGATAGACGCAGAACACTGACACCGTGCCTCGTGAGCAGTTTGTTCTTGTATCATTGTTACGGAAAGCGGTGTGAAATAGACACTGCTGTTATGTGGTATTTGAAAGGCTTTCATATTGGTGGACTGAGAACGCCGCAACAAAATGGTATCTGTGTGCTCGTGTGTCTGTGTGTGTCTGGGTAGATATTTTACGAGAAAAATGGGGGATGCCACCCAATAACGATGAGAATGAAAAAAAAAAGTATTGCGGAGGTGTATTTCTTGAACTAGTAGTGCACATATTCGTAAATAAGAAAAAGACCGCAAAAGGAGACGAAGCAGAAGCGAAGAAGTACACAGAATGAGCGCTCGTCCTGTGTGTTCCTTCGCTTGCACTTCCTCTCATTTGTTGCTGTTCTTCCAATTTAGAAAAAAAAGTATATTTCTCAAGTAGTTAAAACAAAAAGTGGCCGGAGGAAGCGAAAGTGCGACAAATGTTTTCACTTTATTTTTTGGTTATAAGTGCTCCACACGGTAAGTTGCAAACCTTCTGCGCTCATTTTCTCTTACACGCATATACGAGATGCAAGAGCAGTCAGCGTTGCGCGCTTTCCTGCACCCTGACAGGGCCCATCAAACTACGCGTGTGCCAAGCTTGCCACTTTTAAGCGCCTTATTTGTTCCCACACTAAGTTTTTTCTTCAATGTTCTCTTTATCAGGCTATCACGTGACACGTATTAATCAGTTAGGCAGCTCCTTGGAGGCAAACTCCTGGCAGGCGTCGACTCGACGATGAAAAAACCGCACGGAGTCGCGCGCGCTGTACACAAAAAGTGATGCGGTCCCTCATGATTACGCCGGAATGTGGCGGAGGTGACGGCGTTGGGAAGCGAGCCCGTTTACAAAGGGAGCGGATTTTTCTCAGTGAAAACGTGCGTTGCGCGCGTGGCCTTGCTTCCGTGTGCGGACTAGCTGTGTTTCTTTCCGATAAAATGTTTGCTTTGTTTCTTTTGGGGCGTGCTGCGAATCACTTTTTGCCGCTTGTGTTTACACATTCTGACGTGTATTTGTCGTGGCCAGAGCTGTTATTCCGTTTTGAAGCGCGCCTTGCGTCGCGGTGAATAAAAAAAATGGGGAGGGGGGGGGGGTACAAGGCTTAGGAAAAGAAACCGCCGA
>NC_051180.1:148388293-148401325 GCF_013339695.2 Rhipicephalus sanguineus
AGTGTACTCACATTTCTGCGATATGTTCACTGCAAAAAATAAGAAAAAGGAAATAAACACACTGCAGATATAAGATTACACTGGTTTAAGTTTTTCCAAGCACAATTATTAACACTAATAGCAATGCGTAATAGCCTCAGTTTTACTATCTACTTCGTGTTTCGGTATGTCAGTGAACAGTTGTCTTTCATTTTCCCTCAAAGCGCCGCGAGTTTTGCGCCCGACATGCTAAGGCGGCGCGAAGTGAACCGGCTTAAGGTCCAGAACGTGTAAAGAACTAATATCACATTTAGATTTATTAGATATTCTTTTAAATACTTTACAATCTGGAGTAAATTGTAAAAGCTGTAAAAGCTATTAAGATAAGACCCACAACAACACAGAAACGATCGTCTAGTTTAAGCTTTTTAACACGAAAGTGTTTTATGCCAGGTCCACCAAGACTTTCATGATGTATTTACGTCACGGAAGTACGTCAGAAAAATGAACGCCATCAGATGGCAAAGAAAAAATAACTATAAGAAAAGTTCCGTCGACGGGAGTTGAACCCATCACCTCTCGGTCAGCGACTATGGCTGGTGGGCGTTTAGCCCACTGAACTACCGCCAAACACATTACGGAGGTTGCATGAACGCAGCTTTTATCTTTCACTTTCCTCTCACAGTGCTCTTGGATGGATGAATGGATGGATGGATGGATGGATGGATGGATGGATGGATGGATGGATGGATGGATGGATGGATGGATGGATGGATGGATGGATGCATGCTATGAGCCTCCCCTTTACAACGGGGCGGTTACATCTGTGCCACCAGCACGGTGTAAGATATACACTCTTTAGGTGAGGACACTCGCGAGACGCGATCGACCAGATAAAGTAACAACGCCGAGAGCCAGTTGGACCGCTGACGGCAGCGGATACCTACCGGCGGGATGATGCAACTTCAACATAAAAACGCGTTCCCGTAGCAACTGGCGCTTCGCGGGAAATCTGAATTTCCTAGTCAGCGAACGCGGCTACGGCACGCCAGCAACTCAAGTTAGAAACGCGTACCGCGTTTTTCACGAGCGAAAAACAAGACATGCAGCGGACGCCGGCGTTGCCGCCGACTGCGTCGGTTGCTATAGCAACGGTGCAGAAAGCATTTTCTCTCTTTAAGTTGCGTCTTCCCGCCGCTAGATACCAGCTGCCGTCACCGGACCAACAGACGCGCGCCGTTGTTACTTTATCTGGTCGAACGCGCTCTGCATGCAAGCCGAGAAGTGTCCACACCTAAACAGTATATATCTTACACCGTGGCCACCAGGCTCGAAAAAAAAAAAGAACGCGCCGTTGCTACGACCGTCCCATTCGGCGCGTTTCCAATATAAGCTTAATTTCGTCAACGCTTTAACACACCGTGAGGTGGCGGCTGTAGGCCAAGCCTCACTCATAGCATCCATCCATATCGAAAAAAAGAACTGTCTGACGCTCCCCTGGCTGTCGCACCGCGTTCCCCGCTCGCCCTTTGAGAAGTAATGGCCAGGCTATAGAGGGAATACACGACACGCGTAGCGTTTCTCTTTGCATTTCACGACGCGTTGAAGGAGTGCATATCGAGTATCAGTGTTAACTCTGTGCTTGTTGATGCCATCTTTGCGTGGGATTCACTATATGCGGTGTCCACGTATATGTTAAGAACTTCAGCTACCGCAAGGGTTGAATCATGATCATAGGCGTTAGTCATCGGTGTGCCACTAGGCGTCAACGTCAGTGCGATGCGTCCATATCAAGCGGTGCTATATGTGCCAAATAACAGTAGACATTGTATAAGCTTTGATATACCAATACAATATAAACAAACTACTTCCGTGACGACACGTTTCACTTTCGTGTTATACCGATTCCTATGACGGAGGGATCAGCCTTGTTTTTAATAGTATGTTTCAGATGCATCCTATCTGAATTTATTTTAGATTAAAAAAACTATTTCAGCAACATCCTATTTGAAGTTATTTGAACTGAAAAGCTATTTCAGATATGAAAAAGCCATTTCAGATGCATCCGCAGTTGTAATGATGGTAGGAATCTGTTTTAACGTAGTGAATAAAGTATATGTCGGCGACGTTGAAGGAACACAAATTAAACCAATCCTTAAGTGCACTGGTCTATTCAAGTTGAGTCACTTTGTTTATGCCGCCACTGATTCTTACAGGTAACCATCAATAGGCAAATGCGCAATGCCGTCATAACATACGTAGGACGTATATTACCCACCCAACGTGCGATAGGCTTAGATAGACAAGAATGGCCGCCCTAATACGGTCGGTACTAACGGAAGGTCACGCTAATGTGACATCAAAGCATAAGTTAGTCAAGCACACGCAGTGGTAGATACAAACATATGTCGACGCTCGCTGCACACTCATCTGCACGCGTAAGGAAATGATTGCGGACAGATAGCGCGTGCAAGAAGAACGCAACCAGGGTGCTTACCGTGCACTCGGACAGTGTAGTGGACAGCGTCCCTACCGTACAGGTTGTGCGCGTAGCAGGTGTAGTTGGTGGCGTCACCTGTCTCGGCTGCCTCGATGTGCAGGGTGCCCGAGGGCAGCACGCGAACGCGGTCGCTCTCCCGCAGGGGACCGGAACTAAGCGCAAAACGGGAACAAAGAACACATGTGCTGAAGCCAACCCCGAAGCAAAGGCAAACTGAAGAGCGCAACGATGAATTACAACAAAAATCACAGGATGCCCTATGCATTCACCTAAAGGGACACTAAAGGCAAATAAATATGTACGTCAGAGTGAAAGGTCAACGTTTGAGAATGTCTAAAACGTCAATATTATCAACATCAGTGCTGTAGTAATCGATAAATTAAGGCAAATGTAGGACACTATATGCGCCACCAGTGGGACGTTTTGGAACGAGCGCGATGACGTCAAGAGTCCCGAGTACAAATTATCACTGGTGTTCAAGCAACTTATGATAAAAAAAAAGCATTCCGAGCATTGAAAGACGCAATAAAATGCTGCTTGTGCGTTTCTGTTTGATTCACGGAAAAAAGAACTTGACGTTACAGTGGAGAGCGGCGCTGGCGGGCTGTGCAAAAGTGCCGTCTTCGCAGGGCTGCGCTCCGCTCCCGCTGTCGCGTCTTAGTGGTAGTTTCGTTATCGCGTATTGCTGCGTGTGCCTTGCATGCTCACGAAAGTTGCTCTAACGGAAAGTTCGACAAAATGCCGTGTCCATGGGATGTTGTGTAATGTGCCCTTCAGAGCAGGAACCACAGCGTCGGCTGCCGGGCAGTAAAGGGTCGCAACATTGGTCAAAGCAACTGCTACGTCAGAAGGCCTTTTCAGGCGAGCGATTTGAAGTGCGCTAACGCTGTACGGACCACTAAAACGTGATTTTCGTTCAAAATAAGCATTTCATTGGCACGAAACAAGCACTACGAGGTTTCTGGAACGCCATTTCAACAATCAACGTCGACTTAACATTTGCCTTTAGTGTCCCTTTAAGACGACTCGAAGGCGAAAGCCATCTTCTTTTTCCTCTGAGTCGATGCATTGATTCTGCCGCACCCTTCGAAAGCTTTCTGCACCTAACGCGGTTTTGCACTGCCTCGAAGATCGGAGACACCTCACCTGGTTTTGCACTGCCTCCGTGTTCGGACCACCTTTGACGAAGCTACGGTCATGTGATGATGTGATCATGTGACATGACGTCATGATGACGTCATAATGACGTCACCAATTTTGGCAATCTGTGACGCATCGTGACGTCATACAGTGAAGTTATCACGTGATGATTTTTTGCATCACTCGTCCTCGACGCAGCGGGACGCCGACGGTCAAATTTCGCCCTGGATGAGGCCTTTAAGGTTTTCGCCTTAATAATAGCTGGGGCTTTACGTGCCAAACTACGACATTATTATGAGGCACGCCGGAGGGCTCCGCAGGTTTCGATCACATAGGGTTCTCTAACGTGCCCATAAATCCAAGTAGCCGGCCCTCAAACATTTCGCGTTCATCGGAATAGTCGAAAGTGTTGAGCTCCTATGAACATTACTAGGATTGGCATGAACCAGATCAGCGGATGCTTAGTCCGTTTCCGTGTAGGAAAACTTCCTTGCTGACTCGCTGGTTAATTGTGTACTATTCACGTGCTGCGCAAACACGAAGAAAGAAATGTTTCAGTGGCTCATTGTTCGTAGCACCACAACATCGTCCTGCAATATTGATGTTGGAAAGAAAACTGAACTGAAATAGTCTAAAGTATGACCAGATAGGCATTTCGGCCGCTGCCTCTTCGGCGCTAAGGGAAGCTTCTAGTTACAGGAAACGCGAGTTAACACAAAATGCGCAGAGTGGGTGCTAGTGCACTTGGAGTAATGTATTTTCTGCAAACGCGTGTTTCATCTCTTGTAGCGATGTGACTATGCTTTATAATGCTAGTAATGAACTCGGTCCGCTTGGAACAATCGTAACATTATATCGTAGGTTGGAACCACGTAACTTAAGTTTTTTTTGTGTTACGCAATGCGCATTGTTGCCGCAAACATTGTAGACAGTTAGAGCTGTACATGCATGTCCTTCAGCCTATATGCCTGTGTTCCGTGACGTTCTTGTTCTGCCATGAATTTCCGGCTCTATGCTAAACCTGCACCCTTACTGCAGGATACTATCCTGCAGCCGCTAACGAATATAGCGACAAAAGTCGCGAGGAAAAAAAAACGCGTTTAATCAGCACATTCGTCCGGAAATGCTAGATCAGAGGAAGTAAGTAGTGACTCCCCCTGAAAAAAGGTTCGATTAATTTGGCGCGAGTCTGAAGCCCGTTCCCGCAGAGCTTGCTTAGCGATGGCCTGTGATGTATATTTCCCGTCCTCCGCGGCGGGGCGCTATCGCGAGCGCGCACAGACCGAGGGATTTCGCACTCTTGAACCCTTTTGAGAGAGCGTATATCGGGGAGAGGGAAAGCCCGCGGAAAGGAAAGATCAGGAAAGCGACGCAGATGCTACAAAATGCCCGCGACTCTTCTTCCTTGCCATTCGCCGGCAGTGGCGGCCCGTCTACAAATCCAACGAGATGCCGTTAAAGGCAAAGGAAAGAGAGAGAGAGAGAGAGAAAGACGCAGGGAGAGATAGGCTTGATTCAGACTGAATCAGACGCGTAGCAAAGGCATTCATTGCTCTGGACGTCTGCACCTCCTTTTTCTGTATCTTTTTCTTTATTTTTTTTTTCACGCTCGCAACTATACGGACAGGTTTTTCGAGAGCCAGGGTTAGGGCGCCAGAGGGCCCGCTACCCATTTGGGGCGAAATGCCGCCGCCTGCACTCGATTTCGGCTCCTGCTCCTAAGGTTAATACGCCGGCGGCGAGTATACGGGTGCCCGTTCGAGGTGAACACATAGCACGGGCCGCGCACCAAAGCCGCGGGCGCTTTACCGCAGCGCTCTCGCGAGCCCTCTTTGCGAGCTCGGGCGCACATCGGACAATGCAGAGGAACGACGAAAGCCGGTGTCCATCTTCTCCCCTCTCCTCTCCACTGCCAGGTTCGTTGTTTGCACCCGCGGCCGTTCGCAATGGCCTGACTCTGATCGTTGGCGAAGGCAGCGACCACCTCTCACGGGATGAACGCGCCTGATTTGCGGGACTACACAGATGGAACGGACATGGCAAGGTCTTCTCTCCCATTCTTTGGACGAACGATCCCCAGGACGATGACGGCAGACCGATTATGAGGCGGGCGGTACGGAATCGAGCCGAGAATGCGAGTGGGAGTATAGTAGGCGAGCGGTGATTACGCCACGTTTTCTGGTAATAACCGCCACCCTTTGTCGTTTGAGGCCAAGAAGTATACGTCGGATGAAGGAAAGGGCGAGGATTACGAGACAGTAGGTGTGAGCGGGAAGAGAGGTGGGTGTATTATTGGAACGAGGAGGAGTAATCCGCCGAGGAGGATAACTAGAGTTACGGCACGAAGAAACGTGAGCTGTTCGGGAGAACAAAGCAGTCGTTAAATGATCGCAAAGCACGAAAAAAAAAAAAAAAACGCCAGGCCTGCGCGGAAAACGCAGCACAGTCACAGCGAAAGCTCGAAGAGCGGCATTTCTAGAGCCCGTTTCTAGAACTCT
The DNA here is from genome assembly GCF_013339695.2 of Rhipicephalus sanguineus. Taxonomy (NCBI): domain Eukaryota; kingdom Metazoa; phylum Arthropoda; class Arachnida; order Ixodida; family Ixodidae; genus Rhipicephalus; species Rhipicephalus sanguineus. The sequence goes on from NC_051180.1 coordinate 148,394,411, forward strand.
CTTGTGGCAACTAATACACCTACAATAGCAACGTACCCACTACGCCACAAATCATAATTTTTGTGAAGTTGGAAAGCACCCACCACGACCGGCGGCGGCGGCGGACAACTACGGCGCCAAAAACGGCCCTTGTTGTGATCTCATAACAGCTTTCGCTGTAAAAGATCACAGCACCTATCAACCACCATGCACGCTGTACATCTGCTTCCTTGCGGTGTACACCATGAATGCGAAGGATGGGGGCTGTGCAACAGCAGTAACAGCCATCGTTCCTCTAACGTGACGGACGCAGAAGGTGTCTTTTAGCGCAATGTTCCCACGCGAAAGCATGAATAGTCCTTGAACCGAGAGTTGCGCTGGAGCCAACGTTCCGTTAAGTGGTATCGTTTTCTTCAAGGCTCCAGTGACATCCAGTGTTCAAGGATTTCCCATCTGTTCAAAACTTCCATCTTCCCCTGAACTGCCTTGGGCGAAACCATAGGATGTTGTTCCAATGCGGCGACAAGGACAAGGAAAATAACATAGGACGCGTGTTCTTTGAAACGGGAGCGAGAATTCGGGCTAGCTGAAACGTACACACCTTGTCCGCCACTCCCTTCCTGGAGTAGGCTGTCCTGCTGTCCTGCAGGGAAGCTCCAGGTCTTGCTTCAAGGCAACGCTTACCTCCCGGCTGAAGGACGCAATGCGCGCAGGAGCTGCGAAACACAGAAACGTTGCGATATACTCAGCGATTCAAGCGCGGTAATTGGTCAGCAAGGGGGAAAGTCGCTCGCCATGCACTGACTTGTCCGTATTATTTGCCTTGTGCGTTATGACACTGGACATTCTCAAAACCTGTTTTGTTGACTAGACCGAATGAATACATTTCTAAAGGGATACGGTGCGGTAGAAAACAATATAAGCGAAAGGAGAGAAGAGTTCTCACCTCGTACGGCCGGACTCTGGGTGACGATGCGCGTGGCCGGTCCCTCACCAGCGCCCGTGGACGCGGTCACCCAGAACTCGTAGCGCTGACCTGTGCGCAAGCCGCGGGTCTCGTGCCAGAACTGGGACGACGGAACGGACACCGGTCGCGCCGGCACACCACCTGAGACCTGCTGCGCATGGATTGAAACGTGTGACAAACTGTAACGACGCTTTTACGTAAAGTGATGAGAATGAAGTAAATTTTTCATTTTTTACAGTTTACCATCCAAAAGCGACAAACAATGTGCATGATTGATGTCGTTGTGGGGCCTCTGAACTAAGTTCGCTTAGTTCGCACTTGCCCTCTTTTTTTTCACCTTTGTGGTTAGGGGAGAGTCCACGAAGCTTCCACGTACATGCGCTAAGGTGGGCAGTTGCTGTCTTGAAGACAATACCACTTGTGGAAACGCTGGCGCTAGCGCCGCACCCTGATCAAGAAAGTCGGTCGCCTCAAGCCTCCATATCTTACTGAACTTTCTTGCAAGCAGGAACGGTCATTCAACTATTAGAACGCTAATACTAAAGCTCTGGCAAGAATCGCAGGAATCATGGAGTGCAGCGTAAAAGTAAACAAAAGAAAAACGGTTAGACCTTAAACACATCGTCGTCAGTGCAGAGTGCCTTGAGATCGACAATGACACATTGAGCCACTCACGATATCGCAGCCTATCGCACAATTTACAAAGCCTCTTTTAGAAGGTCGTCGTTTCCGATCCGCTACAGAATCTCCGCCAGCATCGCTAGCATAGCAGCTGCCATGGCGATGCGCTAAGCGGACCGTGGAGGAACCCGACGCCCACTGCTGGGGGATCTCTGCCAATCTCGGCACATTCATCCCAGTGGAGTCGCGCTATCCCATTGGGGCTGAAATTTCGAACACGACAGTTGCTCTCTTTGTATCAGGGCTCTCGGGCGCGATAAGAACCAAGTTTCCAAGTTTGCTTTGCCACCGCGTACGGACGCAGAGAATGCACCGAGATAGCGAACAGATTGTGAAGAAGAAAAAAAAGTCTTTTCGCTCGAGTTCGCTTGTCGCATCTTCCATCCTTCTCTTGCCGTTTCCAGTACACAATGCGATTCCTTCTCACGTCTGAGTACTCGCAAGCTCACCATTTGCGAAATTATTGTCGGTAATGTCTTGCTTCTTTATTTTCGCCTTCTGATGCCTCACTTCCGAGCAAAATCTAATGAAACGCTTTGTCGATTTCTGCCCATTTAACTTCTCTGCAGTGTTTCGTGGGTGAGTGGTTTATGCTTCGAAGTTGGCGCAATAGAGGGAGCTTTATATATAAGGAGTGGTTGCGAGATCCCGCAAATATTCGTTGTTAAGAAGAAGAAAAGGAACTTGAAGATCTTTGGCACTGGACTTGACTGGCGGTCGTTTATTTACGCCCTTTGCTTTAGGAAGAAGAAAGGGTCCGCAAGGCCAGCTGTAATACTTCGACGCATTTGAAACATACAAGCCGGTGCCAGCTGAAATCGCTTGCTGCGAGCATGTATGAAGTTTTCAGTTCAGCTTAGGAGAAAAAGAGTGCCCTACTAGGCCTCTTACTGACCTAAGTTCTTCGCTTGATCTTTCTCTCTCTCTCTTTCTTGCAAGATTTGAACCTTGGGGCTTCAAGTTTACTGATGATTTGTCAAAGAGTGCGAGAAATAGCGGCAATGGCCTGACGAGCTTCCTTGGTGCGATAGAAAAAACTGACTTTCAAGAGAACGTACCCCATCAGGCCAAGTTCACTTTTGCGTGGTCGCTCTTTCTCGCAGCTCCATATGTAAGCTGCCATACGTCATTCTCAGAAACCCGGGGCAAAATGATATGTCGAAATGTCGCGAACATTTCAGAGTCCGCCGTGATATTGCATTATATTTATACTTTGTTTTAAACCCGGTTGCAAATGCTTCAAGTGCTTCTCATGATACTTTCTCAATTCAGGAGGTCGAATGAGGGCGATATTTCTGGAGTCCGAAAATAAGTGTGCCAATCGGCAACTCGCATCATTCACAGTAAGCGGGGGGGGGGGGGGTGTCACACTGCAATGTGAAGCAACTTTGTCTGTTAATATATTTGGTTCCTGTCAAAGAGCGGCACAACGTGCGACTCTCATTATAGAAGGTGCAATGCAATGTAGCTTCAGGAATTGCATTGCGCCGATTTGGAGGCTATAACCGGTTACTTGTACCGAGAACACTTCAATCATCTTTTCAGCCAACTCACTGGTTCTATGGGAGCGAGAAATGGTCAGATTTATTGCATTTCACTCGTAGGCTTTGAAATGACTAACAGACTTAGCGCTTCACAAACTCCCACTCGTCGGTCATCAAAATTTGCGAGGCTCGCTGCTGTAAATAACTTTATTAGTGGAGCTTACAGTCCCAGAGCTGCTCCGAGGTAAATGAGAGACACTTCGGATGGTTTCTGAGCAGCCTGGCTTTATTACACTGGAGTGAAACCACAGTAAACAAAAGCGTTCACACTGCATTCTTTTACTAATGTGACCGCCGTGGTCGACAATTGGTTGCCTAATTAAGAAAGAAAGCTGCTTCATAGAGTCACTAGATCTGAACATTTCTGTTTATTGATATAAAGGAGCACACACACACGCACGCACGCATCCCCCCCCTCCCACACACACACATCTCTTCCGTGTATTTAGATGCGAGTCCCGAATTACCACAGCAGGTGTTGGCTGGCTGGCTAGCTGGTTTTTAATTGCTATCCCTACGACAGCGCTGTTTTCAAGAAACAGACGAGCACGGAAAGATTACGGGTGATGCTTAGAGAGAGAGGGAAGAGGGAGAAAGGAAAGACAGGGAGGTTAACCAGAAGCAGTCTCCGGTTTGCTACCCTGCACGTGGGAAGGGGAAAGGGGACGTAAAAGAATGAAAGAGGAGAAGAAGAAGAGTTTGTGACGACAGCACGCGACAAAATACAACAACAACAAAACGAAACAAAACAAAACGAAGTCATAACCGCAGTCCAAGTACTACACAGCACCATTTTCTTTCAGCAGTCACAGTTTGATGTTGAGTCCGGTTGCGTGGAGAAACCTCAACAACGCCCTCAGAGCGGCTTGCGCTGAAGACCGGGTAGGCCAGGGCCCTAGGATTTTGCTCTCCGTGAGAGGGCGGTTGTCCAGCTGGCCTAATGCGGCTGAGAGGGCCGTTCTTTCGGAGCTGAAGCGGGTGCACTCACAGAGAAGGTGCGCGACTGTTTCGCTGCACCCGCAGACTTCACACGACGGGCTCTCAGCCATTCCAATACTATACGAATAGGCATTTGAGAAGGCCACTCCAAGCCATAGACGGACCAGCAGGGTAGAGTCACGTCGTGATAAGGTGGACGGGATGCGTAATTCAAGATCAGGGTCCAAGGCATGCAGCCGTGCACTTGTAAATGTAGATGATGACTTCCACAAGTCCAACGTTATGCGACGAGCTAGCATACGAAGTTCTCTTGCGGCGTCCGATCTTGACAGGGGAATGGTGACACTGCTGACACCGTTTCTAGACTGTGAAGGCGATAGCCTAGTTGAACCTATGAACACCATCATCAGCCGGTCTACTCCCACTGCACGGCAAATGCCTCACCCATGTTCTGCCAATCAAACCGGGCCTGTGCTTGCTGCGGCCACATTATACCCGCAAACTTCTTAATCTCATCTGGCCACCTAGCTTTCTGCCTCTCCGTCGCGCGCTTGCCTTCTCTTGAAATTCAGTCTGATAATCTTAATTATTAGCGGTTATCTTGCCTACACTCTACATGCCCCGCCTATGCACATTTCTTCTTGATTTCGAATAAGATGTCCTTAATACCCTCTGCTCTCTTCTATCACTTTTGTATCATTTTTCGTTTTATGGTTCGTTGCGATGTCCTCAACTGAAGTTGGACCCTCTTCATAAGACTTCAAGTTTCTGCTTCGTAGGTAAGCACCGGTAAGAGAGAGAGCGAGAAAAACCTAGTAGTAGCGAAGTGCCCATAACGCATCCGAAAGGCAATACGCGCACCCATAGAGAATTAGAATCTAGTGATAGGGAAAGAGTAGGGAACATAAAATTACACGATATAGTAGCTGTCTCTCGTCGGGGAGGACACATCAACCACACTGTTCGGGAAGGGAGATGGGAATAGGGATACTTGCTATTACTGAGAGGGAAAAATGTGCTGCGATGCTGTTGTATACATGGAAATGCTGGGATGTCTCGGATGCGGATTGGCATCGTTCACGAAGAGGATGGTGTACTAGAACGGGGCAGTGTGTCGTCTGCGCCGCAAACCAATGAGAGAACCGGGTCACTCTTGCAATGACGCCACGAGAGAGGCGCCATGATCGACCGGTGTGCCCTGCTTGCAAGATTTAAGTATGCAACGCGAAACGTTCTGCGTTATATTGAGTAAAACGGTCGCATAACACAATTCAATATGAAAATATTTGCAAAAAATAAACAACACCTAATGTTTTGATGCATTATTGCAATAAATAAAGCTGTTCCTGCGTCTTCTGAGCCTGCACTGTTCCTGTCGTAGATCAGTGTCCCGGAGAGTCTGAATGCTTGCTGTTTTGATTGTAGAATGCATAAAAAAATCACAGCATTTCCACGTGGTGAATGATGATGAGTGGGGCGAAGCGAACTCGCGCTGCAGCACGGCGATGGCATTTGCGCGAGCGTGTGTTTCTTGATGGAAGATATTGTGACTAGATTGTTTTAGAACCACAATCTGTTGCACACACCGCAACTATGGCCGAACTGTTATCAAGGAAGTCCCGCTGGAAGCGCGCGTCGGCGCCTTCGGGCAGAGCCCGCCTGATGCGTTTTGCAGCCACTTCACGTGCTCGCACAGCCTCGGGCTCTGCCTGCCGGTACGTGCGCTTTCTCGCCGCTTCACGGTCCTTCACATTTTGAAGATCCGATTCGCGCCGCAGCCGTGCAGCTTGTCGAGCAGCTTCGGCCTCGCGGGCTCGAACGGCGGGGTCTTCGCGCCGCAGCCGTGCAGCTTGTCGAGCAGCTTCGGCCTCGCGGGCTCGAACGGCGGGGTCTTCTCGCCGCAGCCCTGCAGCTTGTCGAGCAGCTTCGGCCTCGCGGGCTCGAACGGCGGAATCACAGAGGTAGTAGATCCTCTATTGTGCATTGACATATGGGAGCGTGTACAATGCCTATTGGTGCTTGGCAGCTAGAGCACCGTCATACACAAAGATGGGCGCACGAAACGAGCGCACAAGTATACTCAGGACGAGCGCAAACTAACAACTGTTACAGTTGTTACTTTTTCGTGCTTCAGCAGCGCGTTCCTTTCGCAAACGCGGCCGCTGCAGCCAGCGAAGTGACCTTCGTGCGCTCTGAAAGTTCAACGCAACCTTTGCGGTGACCGCACAAGACGCACAGGGAGGCGCGCGCGCATCGCAACGAGCGGGGAGACGACTTTTAAAGCGCGCCGTTTGCGCCATCTCGCTAGTGATAACGAGAACACGTTGAGTGCCACCGAGCTCCAAGTATCGCCAGCGGCAAATGGTGTATATAAATAGCTCGCCCTTAGTATACCAAGGAACGTACGTTTTGTGGCGGAGCCGCTTAGCGCCGCGCGCTGTGGAGCGAGCGGTCGTGGGTTCGATTCCGAGTGGCGGAACTTTTTCTTCTAGTTTTATTGCGATAGCAATTATATGGACAGTCTCGGCTGGGTTTTTGCCGTCGCCGTCGCCGTCATGCACCGTATATGGATAAGTATGTATATAATATAATATATATATATATATATATTATATCTATATATATATATATATATATATATATATATATATATATATTATATATATAAAAGCCCAAGAAAAATAATTCAGAAAAATGCTTCCGAAGCGCGGAATCGAACCAGGCAACTCTTGCTCTGCAGCGGTGGCGCTAACCACTACTCCACGGAACGCAGGTCCTCCAGTAGCTAACGGCGAGCGTTATATA
>NC_051180.1:148401425-148420845 GCF_013339695.2 Rhipicephalus sanguineus
GATAATCGACAAGACCCGCGTTTGCTTGCTCTCGTGCTCGTTCGTTCTATCGGTTACGCCGACGGCAGACGCCGCTCAACGCAGCAACGGGCGCCAAGAGCTGTACTCTAAAATGAAAGGTATTGATCAGGGCGACAGGCTCGCTCTTCGTATGAACAAAAATTTAGAGGTGGTACGGTACAACGTAGGTTATCGATGGCGATCTCATGTTAACGGTTAGGGGAATCTACTGCTCCAAGGATACAATAGATGCTTACAGACTGAAGAGATTGTTGAAGACGAAAGCAGAGCACTGCAGCAACTTCCGACCAAGGTATTTGTCTTTTGCGATACGCTCGCAACTTTGTCTTCGTCTTCTACTGTACATCGTTTAATGAGGCCTCCGAAAGGTTATGTACAGACGTCAATCACAGAGCCAAAAAACACGAGAAACATAATCAATCCCCCTGCTTTGCCCTACGCGTTTAATGCGAAAGTTGCAGAACATTGTGTTGAAGTTAAAGCACAGTGATTCGTTCAGTCTTTCATCATTCTGGAAGAGCACGAATTGGTGAATGGAGACGCTGACATTAGGACGACGAGCATTTCTCGTTTACGAATGCTGTCAGAGAGCTGTCAAGCTCTGCGTTGGAGCCACAGCGTCGTTCACAACAGCGCCAATTTAGATATCAGTCATGTCTTTTGAATATAGACTGTTTCGGATACGCTGTCTTCTCGCGAGTGATGCGTATTTATGTGCGCGTATTCGACAATTACCGGTACTTACCTACGGAGCAGAAACCTGGAGACTTACAAAGAGGGTTCAACTTAAATTGAGGACGACGCAGCGAGCGATGGAAAGGAAAATGATAGGTGTAACCTTAAGAGACAGGAAGAGAGCAGAGTGGGTCAGGGAACAAACGGGGGTTAAGGATATCATAGTTGAAATTAAGAAGAAGAAATGGATATGGGCCGGGCACGTAGCACGTCGGCAGGATAACCGGTGGTCATTAAGGGTAACTGACTGGATTCCAAGAGAGGGCAAACGCGTGAGGGGAAGACAGAAAATTAGGTGGGTAGATGAGATTAAGAAGTTTGTAGGTATAACGTGGCAACAGAAAGCACAGGACCGGGTTGATTGGCGGAACATGGGAGAGGCCTTTGCCCTGCAGTGGGCGTAGACAGCTGATGATGATGATGATGATGATGATGATGATGATTCGACAATTGCTTTGTCTGCGACGGTTTTGATTTGCCTGCTTACACCGTCTAGCAATTGCTTCCGAGAAAGAGAGTATGAATTCTCTGTTTCGTTATGTTAGAAACATGTAAATAATTTCTAAGCATATGTCTTAAGATAATTGAAAGCACACCGTGACACTTGAACAGTTGCTGAGCAGTTCTTGTTAACTTTTACACAATACACAAATGTGGCGCCAGTCTTCAGTAAAAGGAGGACTGAGAGCTGGATGGAGCAATAGCGCCAACACAATGAGCTTATCTTCTGTTGTAACAACCATTACTGCAGACGAGATAGTGCACCCGCGCTGCTTATACTATACGTATTCTTTTACGGATATGCGTGTAATGTAACAAATTTTCGTCCAACAGAGGTGACGACAAAGACATATACAGAAGGACGTAGTCACTCACCGACTCCTCTGTGCCACGTGACCCTCGGTGTTGGGTGGCCATCGGCAACGCAGTCCATGCTCGCACTGTGTCCCTCAACGGCTGAAGTTTCTGCTGGCTCTTTGATCCAATGCGGAGGCACTGCAACGAATGGGGTATGTTCGCATAGCTTCGTGGTTTCCAACTTCACAACAAAGTATAAAGTAACGAGTAATCTAACATCGAAAGCTATCTATATTTTTAGAATGTATTTCTTTGGGACATAGGCCAACCGCCCACGACAATGACAAGTAATTGTATCAATCTAAAGTTCATGTCTCTTTTTATTGCTTATGCTCAAGGCGCGTGCTGTAAGCATGCAACATTACGAATAGTGTAACCACGAAAACGCGATTGTGTTTCTGTTTGTTGGCGGGAGCATTTTGTCTCTACTATTTTTCTCTCTTCTGTAGTTTAACAACTCGTCACACTGATATTCACACAGACGTCACACTGATATTCAGGTGCTGAGATAATGGCGCGAAGTTAAAACGACAATTAATAATAATATCTGAGGCTTAACGTCCCAAAACCACGATATGATTATGAGAGACGCCGTAGTGGAGGGCTCCGGAAATTTCGACCACCTGGTGTTCTTTAACGTGCACCTAAATCTAAGTACACGGGCCTCAAACATTTTCGCCTCCATCGAAAATGCAGCCGCCGCGGCCGAGATTCGATCCCGCGACCTTCGGGTCAGCAGTCGAGCGGCATAACCACTAGACCACCGTGGCGGGGCTAAAACGACAATTAAAGTTTGACCGTGAGGTCTTTCTTATTGTTGAACCTATGATGTCTGTATTAGCGAGAATAGAGTTGTTGAATAATTTATGAGTATAAACAAATTCAGTGTTTCACTTTAGTGTCCTTTGAGCAAAAAAGAGTCACACGGTCCCTTATCCATTTGCCTAAGACGACTGGAAGGCGAAAGCCAACTTCTTTCTGTTTTCACTCGATTGTATTGATCCACCTCCCCCCCCCCCTCTTTCCGCTCCTGACGTGGTTTTGCAGTGCCTTCGGGATTGGCCAACCATTGACTAAGCGACGATGTATGAGATGACGCCATCACGTAACGACATGACGATGTCACAAATTTTGAAGACGTGTGATGTCATGATGACGTCATATGGTGACTTCATCTCGTGATGATAATTTTTTGCATCACTCGTGTTGACAACGACGCCGCCGCTGAAGCCGACGGTCACTCGCGTTTCATGAGGCGTCTAAGGCTTCCGCCTTAGAAAAAAAGAAAGCCAAGAGGATGTGGTAACGGTGTTCTAGTTATTTAGTGATTGATTGATTGATTGATTGATTGATTGATTGATTGATTGATTGATTGATTGATTGATTGATTGATTGATTGATTGATTGATTGATTGATTGATTGATTGATTGATGCAAAGTGGTTAGGTCCAACGTGCCAACGCAACACTGAGTCTGTGGGAAGCACGCAGTGGTGGGCTCTCGGCTAGCCACCTTGTGCTCGTTAGTACGAGTGGTCTTTACGCATTCTGCCATCCCTCGATGCGGTTGTCGTGAGCGGTAGTTGAACCCGAAACCCTCTGCCAGTAGTGAAACGCCCTACGCTCTTGTTCGTCGCAACGAGAATGCAAGCGAATGGAGCGGATGGTCGAGGCAGCGCCTCCAAGCGTTGGTCGAGGAAGCATGCCAAAGTAAAGCTGATGACGAGGCGTTTAGAGTTGCGTACGTTGACGCAACTTAGAGTACAGGGGTGGTCAAAAGTTCACAGGCAGCGCTGCGACATGATTACATGGGATCACGTCTTGGGAAATCTTGACCACTCCTGTACATGACCTTCATCGCCAACCCTTCGCCGGTGCTGCCACCTGACCGATCAAGTGCATTAGGTGCTGCAACTGTGCGCTCAAAAAAGGTATAGTACGCACTTCGGTTAGACTACACACGATGCGGTCTAAGTGCAGTCAGTAAGCAGGAGAGCGGAATGCGCATTTAAGAATTGCACTAAATCATCGGAGAGTATTTGTAACATCGCTGTAGCAATTTTGAAATTTTGTGTCGTTTTCAATGAACCACAACTACTGCAGTACGTTGAATTTCAGCAGTTTACACAATTCGCTGAACTGTGAAAACTGCTGCAATTTGTTAATGTATAAAGTGCTGCAGAAGTACAGCAGCAACTCAACTTTAGCAGTTTATTACGTTTACAGGAGCATTTCGCGCAACGCAGACATTTCCGAAGAGTACAGGAATACACGAGAGTTGCGACGAAGTTGTTACAAACTAACACAGAGCTACGCCACGCCCCACTAGTCGTCACGTGGAGCTGGGGTTGTTTGCCGCCTGACGTTATGAGTCAGACTGCGGGTGTACCTGCATACAGCGCTCGTATAGGTTTCTATATACGTCACAAGGGACCTACGTGCGCAACAGCAGTCACGTCAAACTCGGGATGTTGCAGGCGAAGCAAGGTTTGCCTAAAGAAAACTATCGCGATGCATGACGCTAGTTCTTGGCTCGAGAGCGATACAGCGAACGCATCCACACCAGAAGAGCAAATTCGTCTTGTACGCATTGCGCAATGCTGTTACGGTGGATGCTGGAAGCTATCGCTTTTAACACCACGCGCTGGAAGGTAGCCTTTGTTGAAAGAAATGCTAAAACAGAAGCAAAATACGGAGAAGCAGTGAAATGGCGAAAAATAAAATGAACTCAGATGGGCAACTGAACCGACTGGAAATTCGAACCTTTTCTACGCTTATCTCAACAGCGAGCTGCAAATCCTGCCGTGACAAAAGGAGCCTGTCCGTTTGCTAACAAAAGGAGGCATGAGATGCAGTTTGTCTTAAAATTACGAGATTTATTCGCTCGCTGCTCCGTATCGTTGGCGACGTACGGACAAAGCGGAAACTCTGACGCAGACAAACAAAAATAAGAGGGGGGGGGTGGAGGGGAGCAGAACGACAGTAACAGTTAGCAGTGGGGGCACGGACAAGAAGTGTCTTACTGACAGAGAGAAACATACTGCCGCGCCAGTGACAAATACAATTTCAAACTGGAGCGTTTTTCCCCAGCTTGTGTTTTTATTCTTTGACAAAAGTGTTACGCGCGATCTCAGCACGCTGTGACGCGCTGGCGATACCGGGTTCCTTGGATAACAAAACGTGCAGTAAACAACTTTTACTTTTGAGATATATCACATTACAAGGAAAATGAAGACAACGAAAGCTTGTTCGATAACTGGTAAAAGAGCATGGACAGATCGATGCAGAAAAACAGTATGTACTCAGTATCTAAGTAATAGAAGACAATCGAACAATGACAACTAACACACAAGAAAACCCTGTTGTTTCTTGTCTGTTAGTTCAAAGTAATGTTGTGTATAGCAAAGAAAAACGAGCCCTTAAAATTACCATTCCTTCATTCGAGACAGTCGAAGTAACTCTGCGCGAATCAAGCAAAAAAAAAAACATTTTTTTTATTGCAACCTTTTTTTATGGTGTGAAAGCACGCACGTAAAGCGCCATTTTTTCCCCTGTCTGTTGGTCTTCGAAGGCTTTGCGAAAAACGAGCACAACTTATCTCAAATACAGTAAAAAAAATTCTTTTAGGGGCGAAGCTCCTTAAAGGGACCGACAACTGATTTTTCTCGACCCAGTTTTTTACGGCGCGACAGGAAGCTCACCCTTCGTAGCGTTTGTAGCTGCAGTGGTTTATCCGAAAAGCACGTAGTTATTTTATAGCCAGTATTTTTCGATCTGAAAGGCTCCAAACACGCATGGAGGCTTGCTCCAGCAACGCTGATAATTGATAGCGATGCCGCTAGCCCTTGTGAAAGCTGTCGTTGTTCTGCTTTCGCAGGAGTTACTGTAACTATGCTTAACCACCTTTATTTTGAGCTTTCCAACCATTTTTGAAAATAGCAAGCTGTTACAATGAGATGTATGGCTTTATACACCTTCCCGGTATTTGTACAGCGTTCTGTGCGCCTGCGCCCGAGGTTGCCTGCGCCTGTGTCATGGATGGCTTGTCCCGGCGTCGTTACTCTCTCGATACACGAGCCAAGCCAAGTAATCGAAAACGTAACTGTGCATATGCACGGCCGCACCGAATAGCAGCGCGCGTCATTTCTGAGAGAAAGTATAGGCAGCAAAACTATGTCGCTATAAAATCTTAGCGACCTGGAAACTGCGTTCACGGTTGCATGAGCACGCTGAAAAGTTGCTCAAGTCGCGCTGACGAGCGCGACTTGAGCAATACGTCATGCGAAGGCAGCGCTAATTTAATGCGTACTACTAACGGACGCATATGTGTACATTTTTATGGAGTAGTACCTTTTAATATAAAGAAACGAACAATATTTCAGTACTAACAAAAAAATCGTCGACCGCGTACAGTAATCAACGGTCACGTGGCCGTCTTCGTCGGATCGTTCATGTTTTTGCCGCCAGAGGCGCCACAAGTCATTTTTCGCGACTTTCATTTAAGAAATAAAAATATAAATCCATCTCTCACGAAAAAAACAGGGTTGGTTTGAGTCAGTGCGACGGACAATCTTTACATCAGTGGAGTCAACTCATTTCATATTCCGGGCAGTTGTCGGTCCCTTTAAGGCGGCACCCGTTCGTCCCTCGTAGTCGTAGTAGTGCGTAACCAGTCGTAACGCTAGTACCAGATCTCGACCTCCAAGGTGGTGCCGGTGGGAGATTTCTCCTGTGCGTTGTTGAACAATAAAAAATTCGCAGCGTGCGCGTTAACTAAAAGCCGAATTCTTCTGTCTCTCATTCCCCATTAGCAGCCATTGGCATGTTCCAGTAGGAAACATTAGTAGAAGTGTAAGTGTTAGCTAAAAGCCGACTTCTTCTGTCTCTCATTCCCATTAGCAGCCATTGTTTACCTCCAAGGTAGTGCCTGGTGAGATTTCTCCTGTGCGTGATTAAACAATAAAAATTTTGTTCAAAACGCCGTTGATTGATGAAATAAACCAACGAAAGACGCTAGATATTTTCTAAAAGCAAAACGAAAGAACGCCAGATGTTTCTAAAGCAAAACGAAAAAGACGCCAGCTGCTTAACGAAAGACGCCAGATGTTTTCTGAAGCAATGGTTTTCAAAACAATGAAAATTCACAGCGTACATGTAAAATTAAAGTGAGCTGCAAGTCTTCACAACTCATCGAACCTTTAGTATAAACGCGCCCGATCTCACGTCGGTGATGATGTACTGGGCAGAATTCACGGAAGATTCACGGTTTACCGATGAACCACCGCAGCTTCGCCCACTCATCATCATTCACTCCGTGGATATGCTGTGATTTTTTTTTTCTGCCTGCGTCTGTTTCTAAGATTGCTAGGGCTTGAAAGTTCCAATTTGGTGTTGTAGGTTTCAAACCTGAATCAGACATAAAAGAAATGTTTGCTTTGGAAGCTTGCTCTTAAATTAGATGAGAAGAAGAACTTGTAAACACAGACAGTTCTAACGGTAGCCGCATGAAATGAACACCGTGCTGCAATGATATTGAATGCCACTTTGAAAAGGGAGGCAGCTATTCCAGAGTTCCTGTACAAATTGTGCTGATTTCCATCGTGTATATTTAGTAAACTAAAAGAAAAAAAAAACAGAAAGGAACGGAAAATTTGGCAGAATATCACACTGGGAAATCTTCAGATAGTATGTAAACATCGTAAGCAGTAGCATCAATAAACGCAGCGCAAAAAACACGGACGCAGAAAAGGAGCACACTACACAGCACTAATTATCAATTCAGATTCATTAAAGAACTCACAGGCATATATACCCATGAAAATAAATTTGTGATTCCAAACAAAAATAAAACGGGAGATTTAGTGATTGGCCCTGAGGAAACCTAATTCGATAGTACGCAACAGTATTGAGGGCCTTGCGACACATGCTTCACCAAATTTTCTGATAAAAATCACTTTTACACCACGTCCTTTCTGTAAACATTTCCAGCAAACGTTTGAAAAGTACCGATAGAGATGTATGTTTTGTGAATCCGAAAAAGTTTGCTTAAAGGACGTGAATGAATGACAACGAATATTAAATCGGTTCTATTGTGTAAAGATTTATCTTAATACTAACTTGACATTCTAGTGAACTTAGCAGGCTAACCAGAGCTAGCACGGTGGTTTTTAAATAATCTGTATATGAAGCGCGAACGCACAATGCCATTAGGAACATCCGTCAGAGAAAATACACTGTGCTTGGTCACCCCCGTTTTAAAAGCGGAGCTAATGTTTAAGGTCGGAGTAATGCCGGTGTCGTAGAAAGAAAACTCAGCGGATGTGCGCCACAGAGAGCAGCTCCTACCACAGCATAGACATGCATAGTATAACAAGGAGGTGGGAAAGGGAAGTGAGGGGAGGAGGGTAAACCATAGCATAACCATGTACATCATTGTATAGCAGGGGGTGGGAAAGGGAAGTGAGGGCGAGGAGTTGTGATGTGAGGGTTAGGAGAAGGAAAAGGAGGAGACAGGAAGAAAGGCGAAAGAAAGACGAATGAAGACGATGAATAAAGAACTCCACCAGCGTTCGGCAGCTGGTGGCGCCTGCTTGCCAGCTCAGCTGTTTACTCAGATTTCACAGGCGTGGAACCGGCTTGTACACTCTAAGAAAAAAAAGAGTCAAAAGAGGGTCATGGAACCGTGACTCTCTTCGGGCGTCCATGTGACCCCTTTTGGAAGGTACAGGCAGAGAAAAAGAGTTCGCAGCTCGGAAGGAGTCACTGGACGCTCCTGAAGCGCGTTTCGATTGGCTTCCGTCATGAAAGAGCCACCGTATTCGCAATGCCCATAGACTGTCGCGCCACCGAGCGGAATTCAGGAGCGTCCTCTCGAGGAGGGTTAGTAGACGACAAAATGGCGGCACTATGCAGTCGCTCCCTTGTTCGACTGTGCTAGCCTCAGTGTTAACGCGTTGGCAAGAAAGGAACACTACGACTTTGCACGTTCCCTTCATCAGTGAACAAACCGGGCCCTCCGTGACACGAGAAATCTGATTCGTTCTTGCGAGACGCGAAGTTTTCGTGAAAATACGTGGCAACTCGCGCTTTCAATGCTAGCCCACAGTGTACACATACTATCAGCTTCGCGAGGCTTTCTGTAGCCACGTAGGTAAGTTAAATGTTATCGTCTGACATATTCAGTTGAAGCTCACCCTGTTTTACTTGCATATATAATTGGTCATTGTTTCTTGTAGTGCATGAGTCCCATAACACTGTACGCGGGAGGGAGGTCGCGCAGGCTCGCGATGTGCTCATGTATAACTGAGCAATCTCAAGTGGCGATACATTAAATAGGGCCTCTATCCTTTGCCAGCAAACCACTGTTACGAATCGTGCGAGCGACGTTTCAATCATTCGAGGACGCGTCTGCTCGACGCCTTTCGTGGAGCGAACGCTTTCCATCCACGCCGTCCTTCGCCAGCGTGTCGGGTTTCCAAGCCACTGCTGCGCCGCTTGTTTTTGTACGTTTATTGATAGGTGGCAGCACACTGCAAGCGATTTGCTTGTTGACCGGTCTGAGAGCAAAACGTTCTCCGCGCCCAGACGTCTGTCTAATTGTAAACGTGGTGACGCGGAGTGGTCGAAGTCGTTCGGTGGAGGAAATTCTTCAGATTGCTTTCAGCAGTGATGTAGAAAGAAACTACCTTGACGACGAGGATTTTTCACTGGACGTAGAAGACTGTGAAAGCACCGAGAGTGACAGCGACGATGAACCACCAGCTGCTAACTCACGAGGAGCGAGTTGCACTTCACGTCCCCCCGTGCGTTAATGTTCTTTCACGCTCGTAAGTCACTTTGATTGTATTTAATGTATAATATATCCTTGAGCGAGATCAAAATAAAAGCATAGTTCCTCTTGTGCATTGCATGTATCACAATTATTGTGGATATTATGGAGCGCCGCATGCCGCCAACACGCTCGAGCTCGACCAGCGAAGCGAAATGGTTAGAGCGATGGAACGTGCAGTCACGGCCACAATCCACGCCTCTCGGCGAACTTCTTCGACGTTGCGAAAAGCATACGTGTTTATTGTTTTCGATATTCATGTTTCGATCGTGCTGATCGAACCTGCAACATGCGAGTGAAGTACACACGGCTAGAGTCTCAGTATGGCTGTGACACAAGCGCTGCTGAATGGCATGTTAAATGCTTGTGCTCCGTGGAAGACGTAACTCTGTGTTTTCGACTGCGCAAGTAATGACGACGGGGTATTATCACAGAACAGTTTTATGTTTGCAAGACATCATCACGCGCAGCAGCGTTGGCGCTACTCGCTGGCGGCCTACTACTGCGGCAAATCCGTCAGGCAGGCTCGGTAAGTACTACCTCGAAGTGCCGTTCAGCTCATACGTCAATTCTAGTTCATACAGGTTTATGTAGCACGCACAGGATTTCACAAAGCATCGTTATGCACGGTAACGGAGCTGGAATATAATCTTTACTTCGCAGCAAATAATTAGGTGGCGAGTACTTAGCACTCTCCATGGTTTGGGAAAGTATTTTAGTCTCATATCCATTTCAGCGCAGCTCATGAGTTCATCCGGTGAAAGTGGCACGGCCGTACGTCCGCACGTCCTATCTGCTCCTATGCTAACAAACGGGTTGACCCTCCTCCTGGCGCCATATTGAAAAACACGGCGCGCCACCTATAGTTCGTGGGCATTGCGAATACGCCATACATATCGCGCGCTTGCCCTTTGGCGCCGTTGTGGCGCGTTGCTCGCCAACGGAGGCGGGGTTGGCGCCGGGGTGACGCGCCGCGTCTGCCTTCTCTCTCAGTCGTCTCAGTCTACTCGTCTATGCTATTGGAATGCGTCGCGTTGGTTGCGCGGGTTGCATTGGTTGCGTGTCTTGAAGTTTCATCAGTTTCATGTTCATGCGCGTTTTCGGTGGTGTTGACGCCGGCACCGCGCACGAAGTGACGCTTGCAGGGCGGAATATTCATGGAGCTGCGGATACGGACAACGGGCGCCAGTTAACGGTGAGTATACTGCTTTCGTAGGCACTAATTATACAGCTTTAGCTGGGCGTCTGCAGCAGCTCTGCGGAAGTTATCTGCCAGCCATTTCCAACAGCAGCCCGTGTCCGCGGGGCTGTTGCGGATGCCCAACTAAAGCCGTCAGTTAACGAGTTGCCACCGTTATGCGCGTAGCTGTACAAGCTCCCATAAAGTGAGCGAGGCAAACAATTATCAAGGGTCATTTCTTGCTGATCGCACGTTGTGTCTGCACTACTGAAGGTGCAAGATGTCGTTTTGAGATGCACTTTAGTCTACTTCATAATAACATTTCCATCGACCTTGAGTGTGCTGCGTGCTTCCGCGCGTGGGTACGTGAAAAAAAAAAAAAAAACCTCGGTGTGCAGAACGCTCAGACGCACTATATATAATGGTTTTTGTTGGCTTAAAGACGGTAGCTTGAGGTGCAGATATAGTACGGTGGCTTCCAGAACGTATGCGGTAGTCATTCAAGTTGGACACGCCTCGCCGGTAAGGCGAAAATGCTAGACTTTCGACGGCGCCCGTTGTTGCGGGCCGTCGCCGTGCACTTTTTTCCTTCGTTTCTGTTTGCTGTTTTCATGGTTTGCTAACATCTGCGATGACGCTATAACGGAATCAAGTGAGTGTACGTGATTGTGGGAGGTATGTGTGCTAATTCTAGCATATGACATGTCTGATCTCGACGTAGACGGCGTCCGCACGAGCTGGGTGTCGTTCGGGCCCTCGTACTTGCATGTGTTTATCTGAGTATGGGTTACGTTTGTAAAAACATGCGGTCAGTAACCGCTCACGGCGTGCCCCTGACTGCCGGAGGATGTGTTGGGTGTCGGGGTAAGCCGGCGCAAAACCGTGTTTATTCTGAAACCAAATTTTGAAGCGATTTCTCAGAAAAGAAGTGGTTTTCATTCGTGTATAGCCAGTGCCTATTGCGAGACGAGGTTCCCGCGCCTTTTACGTGAAAATTTGTTTTCGTTCCTTCATTGTGTCTATGTGAACCACTTATTTTGTAGGTTTTGCAAAACCATTACTGCACTTTTCATTTTCTCATCATAATATCACGTTCTGCTTTTCAGATACCGTTTGCATGGTGCTCACGCTGAACAGGAGCGACAACCTAGCAAGCCACAAGTCTGAGACCTCCAGCCGTCACCACTTTTGATTTATTCTTAATCATAAGGAATAAAGATTGAAACATGATGCCATTTCTGCAGTTTATTTTGCACTATGCACATCAGTCACACATTCTAGTTGGGCTATACTCAGAGGAGCTTGTAAATGAGGAGTACCCAAGCTTCTTAATTGGGAATCAAATACATCTTTTCGCGCTTTCTATATAACTTTGCTGGAAAATATGTGTTGTTTTGACGAGTTTTACTAAAATAATGCTAAAACTGAACTATTCTCTTTTTGCAGTCGCTGGGCAGAACGGCAAGTATTATTGGACATGCTTAAAATGAATACTCCACTATTTAAACAGTAGTCGCGCAAAAGTAGAGCAAAGGTCAAATGAGTAGCTTAAAAATACTCGTGGAGTCGCTTGACGCTTCGGTGTGGGTCACTTGAACCCCCGTAGGAGTGTTACCCGGCAAGAGTCGTCTGACTCCCTATAAGTGGTAACGTTATCCTTCGGATGAGAGTCTTTCCACTCTTCCTAGAGGGTCAGGGGACTCTCCTAGAGCGAGCCGACCCTGACCCACCAAGAGAGTCACCGTGACTATTTAAAGAGAGTCCTATACGTGGCAAGTCAGAACTCTCCGAAAAGAGTCACGCATACTCTTTTTTTTCTTAGAGTGTAGCTCGCCGTAGTTTGTCAGGTGTTGCGAAAAACTCCACAGGCGGCTACGCGCCACAGGAATTGGACAAGCCTCACTACCGAGTACAGCAGGCGCGAGCGTTAAACGAAAACTCGGTGAAGTGGAGCACGTGAAAGACGTGAAAGAGAGTGGGAGAGAAAGAAAGAGAAAAAAAAAAAACATGCCTGATTCCTCTGACATAGGAATCATATAACACGAAAGTGAAACGTGTCTTCACAGACGTAGTTGAGCGTTTGTTGTGCATTGTTCCGCCCCAAGGGCGATGGAATGAATGAATGCAATAGCAAAAAAATTGGCCGCGTATCTGCGTGCTTCGCTGCAAATGTCGTATAAAGACGATAGAAGAGGCGCTGCGTGAGATGTGGACGCCATCTGGCAATACGTCGGGAAACATGAGTGCCGTGTTGCGGGCTGGTAGTCCCGGCGCAGCGGCAGGCGAAGACCGGCGGTGACCAACGCGACCGTCGGGGACGCCGGCCAGCCCGAATACGCGGTTTGGGCGCGATGCGCCGAAGGAGAAGAAACGTCCGCACTCAACGAGTACTCTCCACAAACTCTTATTTACACGTCGCCTGGGTAAAACAGGAATGCCAGAAGGGCGCCCCCTGTCATTCGTACAATGCAATACTGAACCGAAACCGAAGCACAACATGAGCTTGTGCAAAGGGCACGGAGGAAGACAAGTTTCAGCGCAGTCGCACTTTCAGCGCAGCTTAAGAAACTAGGGTCTTTAAAATTGCGTATCTATGTTTTTTCTATTAAAGGAACACACCACCTAACACTTACCTAATGATGTTGCGCCTCAGATATGCGTAATATTCACTTTTTGATCGACAATGTTCACAAGTATGAACAGCCGTACCAGTTCAAGATTGTTGGGCGGTAAGCAAGTGGTTCAACTTTGGCCGGGTGGCTGAATCGAGTGACGTGCCGACAAACAGAAAGACAGACAGACCAAAATTTCTGCGTTTAAGTTCCCCAAGAAAGACTATCGTCTTTAAAAAAATGTATTGGCACGCGAAGCAGCTCGAAACTTGCAACGCGCTGCTCAAGCAGAAAGGACGCACGGAACGAACATACACAGGATGAGCGTGAACTATAACAACTCTCATAGCTCGACAGTTAAAGCGCGCTGCTCAAACAAAAAGGAGGACGCACGAAACAAGCGCACAAGTATACACAGGATGAGCGCGAACTGTCGCAGTTATAACATATTTGTGTGTGAGCTCGTTATTGTCACTTATCCCTCAGCATTCCCATGGTATATGCTCCAGAGTGGCTCTGGACTCGCATTTCTTTGCATTTGCCCGTTTGATATATATCCGGATCTTTGATGTGCGAGAGCGCAGGATTCAGATACGTCCTAGTTTGTAACCGCCGCCATTCGACAGACTGCCTCTTTTGGTAAATTGTGGGGTGAGGTGACGGGAATATACAACGTACGTTTTGTGAGGTCCTTTTATCTGGTCATTCTGTCCCCCCATTCCCACTCGTGTACCTCAATGTCACCTCCAAAGGCTGCCGGGGAGCACTTGCGATCGCTACTCGGTCCGGAAGCCCTCGAGCGGCGCGTGCACTGCCGTGTTGCTGCCGCTTCCCGCGAGGGCGTGAGCGGGTGTCTGTGTTATGCATACCTTTCTTTTGCGCGCTTAACCTCCTGCATGTAGTATCCAGTTGCGGTCGTTGGCAAAGTTGAGCGAAGGAAAGAATAAGAAAGCCGTGAAAGAAAACTGACTAGATTGCCGATACATTTTCCGACCGGTAAATGAAACCAATTCCGCGGAGCACCCCATTTCCAGATAGCTTCAGTTATAATCGCAAGACGGTTGTTCTCTTTCTGTGGACGTTTTCGCACGAAAGGCGTCGCATAAAAAAATTCACAAACAACTTTTCATCTCTCCAATTTCGGGTCATCAAGAACGGCGCAACTCCCTCGCTTATAAAGGCGCTCGCGGCACGCGTCGTTCCCTCAAGCGCTGCGCGTCAGCAGAAGCTGTTTCGTCCCTAAAAATCAACAATAACAACAAAATCGAAAAAACTGGGCCCCCGTGGCAAAAGACGACAGCCTTCTCGTAGCAAACCGTGATGCTCGGCAAGTAAGCCAAGCTTGGCGACTGAAGAGTCGTTGACGCTGCGGGCTGGTGCGGGTAAAGTGCAATCTCGCGGGTAGAAAAACCAAAGTAGATAACCCGTTGGCAAGCTTACGCAAGGAACACGTCGATGCTGGTCGTTAGGCGCAGCGTCTGCCTTATCACAGCTAGAGTGAGAGAGTGAAATAAGAAGGAATGAACAAGATCGGCGAAAGGACAGAAAGTAGAATAAAGGGAAGCTGTCCGCGTAGTCTGCTGTCGCTCCGTTGGTTCCGGATGCGGGCGCGCGTTATGCTCAGAGAGCGCATCCACCTGCTTTGCTAGTCAGTCGGGCTCGTTAAGCAGGATGTCAACTAATGGAGCGACGCCTAGTTGTCGCCCTAATTGAGTGGCACCGCTCGGTTCGCGGCGCGGCAACCGGCGACGTGATGGCGACTATATGGCGGCATAATGAAACTTCGTGCATGCCCGGTCGGGCGTAGCCGTCGGTCATCACGAATCGAGGTGGTTCGGGGGCCGGAGTTTCCGCGTTAATCTGTTCGAAATTAACGCGCTGGGAAGTCTGTCGCATTCGTGTTCGCCTTGAACGGCACCGTCCTGCGAAGACGATTAGAGCTCATGTTGCGACGCCTGTGAAGCTGCAGAGCTTCGGTAAGCTTAAGTCGAATGTCGCGGACGCTCTCAGAAATGCGAACGCTCGACGCCTCTTCTCGAGTTCCTGAAGTAATTGTCCCGCTCGGCGGAAGCGTCTACGACAAAGGTGTCAGCGACGATCCCGGAGGTGCGCTGCAGCGCATTCCTTCGAAGGGTGAGCAATTCTACGGAAACACGGGCTCTCGAATTCTCCAGCTGTTTATGCGGCTTTGGCAGTGGCTGGATCGTCTAGAAAGCTATTGAGGCGAGAGAACGCTGAAGGAATTGATGAGACGAGATGGCGGTGGCACTTCGCTGGCTTTACGATGTTCGCTATTTGGCATGCGGCATCCAGTGCTTGAAGTATATACATAAGTCCTGAAAAGACAGTTGGATCAAGAAAGTTTGCTGGGTCAACCTTGGATTAAGTCGCTTACAGGGAGCGGACCTTAGAACAAAGTGGGGTGAATGAATTATTCAGGTCAACACTGAAGCGATGCCGACCGAATCTTTCGGTAACGAATAAATATAAGCGCCCGTGTTTCAATTATCAGGATAGTACGCTTCTGGACGTGGGTATGGTTGACCCAGTGCTGCAATGCTCTATTCTTTAGTACATCAGTGTATCTCTAGCCCTAATAAATTACGCGAATACCGTTTGAATCCTCAGGATGCCGAGTTGACTATCGAAGACTTACGTGCTGTTGTAGCATCCCACTTCGCGATGTACTATTTGAGGTGGCTACGGCTCATAAAAAGGCTGCGCGACAGCTTGTAAAGTTGAAGTGAATGTTCGAGTGTACGTGCATCTACTGATACATTTTAGGGGTCTCAAACTTACCTCAGCTAGCGGGCCCAGTCACGAAATCCCTTTGGGCCGGGATAGTGAAGAAGATGAGAAAGGGGGAGGGGGAGGGGGGAAATCATAAATGGGTCATTTATGAAGGGGATTTGTCGTGAAGTTTCGTGAAACATAATCTCCAGATCATGTTTCTCCAGAATGATCTCCAGAATGACTGAAATCTGGACAACGATTCTCAAATATAGTGGTTTTGTTCCACGGTTCTTTTAACACACAGGGTGACCGGATGGTGTGCCTCACAAAAAAATGTCTTGAGACCACTCTTGAGACCACTGACGTCTGTCACGGCAGCTAATGAACATGCTTATTAAGGAAGCAAGAACTATATATATTGGACGAAGACAGTTATGTATGTGCGGCCGCGTGTTTGAGACCCCTGTTCTATTTTCTTCCCTTCTGTCACTTTTTTCATCAAAATGTTTTTTCCAGTGTAGGGTAGCAAGCCTTAAACCAGACACGGCGGTCTAGTGGTTATGGTGCTCGACTGCTGACTCGAAGGTCGCGGGATCGAATCCCCCCCCCCCCCCCCCCCCCCCCCCCCGCGGCGGCCGCATTTTCAATGGAGGCGGAAATGTTAGAGGGCCTTGTACTTAGATTTAGATGCACGTTAAAGAACCCCAGGTGGTCGGAATTGCCGGAGCCCACCGCTATGGTGTCCCTCATAATCATTTCGTGGTTTTGGGACGTTAAACCCCAACAGTTTATCGTCAAGCCAGACGTGCCTCTGGTAATCCTTCCTTACTTCTCTATCTTTTGCTTAAGAACTAGGTGAGACTGTTGCTGATCTGCTGAAGGATAGCTCCACTTTAAATTGGTGCTAAAATGTGCGTGATGCGCTGAGCGCTTCTTTTTTTTTTCTGGATGCTTTATACACAATCTGTTACGCCTGCAGGGTGTCACGGTGTTTTGATGTGAGGAACTCAAATCTTCGTAACGAAGTTCAATGAACAAAAAGATCGCAGCCAAATTTGTGCATTTTATTTGCACTAATTCGCTTGAGGCGGCCTGCATCAATATATCATGTGTTTCAGGTAACACTTAGGAAAAAAAAAACGCTTACGCATAGGTTTCCAAAAAGAAGAAAATTGACCCAAAACTCTGTTCTCGAGACCGACGGACGCCCCAAATATTTAAATCGCGCTAATTGGTAATTAACCGTAGGTGCCTTATTAGCAATCTATCTAATTAATTTGCGGCTCTTGATCACACCCTATGAGTATGTCCATCGTTAATCAGAAATACTGGGGTGGCGGCCTCCAATGAAGGCTTTCAGGCGCATTGGCGGACTTCGCTGGTCTGTTCTGGCCTGGACCAGCAACTCTGGGCGATCCAGCTGGCCGAGGAAGGTGCTGGGAGAAACGCTTTCTCCGTTAGATATATTACGTGGAAGCGCAGCCCATCAATCTATCGGAAATCAGTAAAGTTGTCCACTCTCTCTCTCTTAATGCAATTGACGAATTGTTGTCGGTGAGTTCGCTAGACGAACGCACTTCGAACGAATTTTCAATGCCCCACCAGTTTCGAGGTATTAGTTTCCAAACTGGTCGACGAAATGCGCGGGTATTTTCGTTACCTCCGTGCTTTATTGAACAGGACAAGGTTTCGTTAGAAATGTAACTGGAGCACCGGTACATACTTGCTGCAAGTTTTTGGGTTCATGTCTCGAAATCACGCCACGCGAATATTTCAATGTAAGCGGATACGCTTAGCAAACAAACCTGTTACACTTCGCCAATTACAGTGTGTACCGCGATTCAATTAACTGCAAAGTTTATTTTATTTATTTAATTAGGCTGCGCTCAGGGTCAACACGCACTATTACACAGGCAAATAATAAGGGGAACAGAAAAACAAGATTACCAATACAAAGAAGCACTGCGATGTTTGTAATGTGTGTAATTGTGCATCAATACTTATGAAGAGGCAGCATATGAGATGTTACAGCAGAAACATTACCATCAATACAAAAAAAAAGCAGCGCAATGTTTTCAATTATACAACCTTTGTCCGTAAAGTTTCGAGACTGATTTATTTTCTTCTCAAGAAATGATTCTACAAAACAAATCTTGGTGCGCATGTGTAGCGCCATGTTTTCGGGCTAACCTGAGCAATAATAGCAACTAAGAAATATACATGTCAATAATTATGAGTAAGGTAACAAATATTTCGTGTTAGGAATGCTAATAAAACCGTTTGATTAATGTGGTGCGTATATAGGAAAGGTTGCTTTCGCATAATGTAATGTCAACTTAATGAGCATGGTCCAAACCGCGCGATACATAACAGAAAGCAATCCACAGCAAATTACGTCAGTACGGATGATGATAAAGTTTGTGAAAAATGCTTGAGCGAAGCGTCGCAGGGCTAAAACAGAGCGTAGGAAGTTTGATGTTAGCATTCATCAATGTGACGCTTGTGATTCGACACAACTAGGCAGTATAAAGAAGATGGAATTATTTTGTACTATTTCCAGCAAATGCGCGAAATAAATATGACATGGATCCCAAAGCACTGTGACATATTCTAGCACAGAGCGAACGAATGGTTTATATAGCATTAGTGTGACAGAGAAAGGAGACTTGGCGGAGTTAGGACGAAGGTAAACGAGCACACGATTAGCATTACAAATAACATACCAGATGAGTATTACGCATAGTTATTGTTGTCAGCTCGGGGGTACTTGTTTGAAGACATGCTGTGTGATGGTGCGTCATTCAAGTGGTGCATATATAAATTACAAGTATTTTAGACACACCATCAATTTGCATTTTTTATATTAAGTTCCATCAGCTACCTATTACACCACTGTAAAACGGCGTTAAGGACAGATGGAAGCAGAGCGGCTTCATTAGATTGAGGTATTTGACAAAAAATGACGCGACCATCGGTAATCAAATAAACAAGGAATTACCACAAATGAAATTTTTTTTTACATGAATGAAGACAAGGAGAGGACAGAACACTAATCCCTGAGGTAGACATGAGTGCACTGTGCATTATTCATAATTAGTGTCGTTAGCTGAGGCATATTTAGAGCCATTAGTGAGAAAACGTTCAATCTACTGTAGCAGGCAGGAATCAAGCATCAGTAATCTTAATAGATGAGCATTTAGTCAGACACTTTGTGAGCTGCTTTAGAATAATCAAGGAAAATATAGCCAACTAAGAAAATGTTGTTTACGAATAAGGTTAATTCAGTTCCGCATGAGGACTATTTGTGAAATACATGCTAAGAGAGTGTGAACAAGGAATCCGGAGACGATCGCGTTGAATCTACTTGATGAATTCAGTATGGCGATAACTGTGGTAGCAAAACACTATGAGTGAGGGCTTATATTTTGATTGCAGCAGCTCAACTTCGGAATCT
>NC_051180.1:148420945-148438498 GCF_013339695.2 Rhipicephalus sanguineus
TTGAAGTATATACATAAGTCCTGAAAAGAGAGTTGGATCAGAAAAGCTTGTTCTGTCAACCTTGGATTAAGTTGTTTACAGGGAGAGGACCTTAGAACAAAGTTGGGTGAATGAATTAATCAGGTCAACACTGAAAAGATGCCAACTGAATGTTTCGGAAACGAATTAATATAGGCGCCCGTGTTCTAATTACCAGAATAGTACGCTTCTGGACGCGGGTATGGTTGACCCAGTGCTGCAATGCTCTATTTATTAGTACATCAGTGTATCTCTAGCCGTAATAAATTAACGCGAATACCGTTCGAATCCTCAGGATGGCGAACTGACTATCGAAGACTTACGTGTTGTTGTAGCATCTCACTTCGCGATGTACTATTTGAGGTGGCTATACGGCTCATCATAGGCGTGCGCACAGGGGGGGAGGGGGCAGGGGGGGCGGCCGCCCCCCCTAATCACCTAAGAGGGGGAGGGGCGCAAAATTTGCCCCGTACATTGACCCTTATAGTCACCTAAGAGGGGGGGGGTGCGCAAAATCTGCCCCATACATTGACTTAGTAGGGTGGGTGGGGGGGGCGCTGCGATGAACCTTTGCCTAAAGTCACTGGAACGGCAAAAGTACAGCGTTCGTTTTCTCTTCGCCGCCGCGTCCTTTGGCCGGCTTCTCCACATAGAAGGTCCAGCTCGCTCGCCTCGCTAGTGTCTCCCGGCCGCCGACGCACGGCGCTTTGAAGGGCGATTGTTTTTATAGCCTCAGAAAAGCGTGCAGGAACATCACGACATCCCGTATCGTTTTGACATTTCATCGCAAGCCTGTCGAGGCATCGAAGAAGGCCTGGATGCTGCGCTTTTGGGTCCAGCAACCGGCAGGAAACGGGCAAAGCCCTCTTTGCCCGTTTTCCCCAGCGGGAAAAATGATGCCAAGCGACGGGCTGTGTGGCTGCGTGCACAGAATACGGCGCGAAAAATTTGTTCCCATGACTGATACCCGCCTTCGTGAGGCAAGCGTTTCATTGAGAATTCGCAAATGTTGTTTCGGGGAATGTTTGCGTCTCCGCTGCACTAGTGCAGCTTGTTCCGCGTGGTTGCCACAGAAGGTTCGTGCACAATAATGATTGCCGGCCAGCTCTTAATTATGTTTGGCGTAATATTGACGCCTTCGGGCTCACATATCACGATCAGTGCGCCATGAAAACTGACTGCTACAGATTGGTATTCCGTGACGTGACTGTATGACGAACATAAATAACAGCGCGTACCATGAAAATAATGGCACGCATGTCATGTAAGGTATATCATTTACATGCCATGCTCATGGTGCATTCGCGGCCGGTTCGTTGGCTTCGTATGCACTAAAATCGGTGTTGCGTGACATGACTGTATGACGAACATAAATACCAGGTGGTAACATGAAAATAATGGCGCGCATGTCATGTAAGGTATGATTTACATGTCATGCTCATGGTGCACCCCCGGCCGGTTCGCATGCTTGATATGCACCAAGATTGGTAGCGCGTGACGTGACTTTACGTGGTAGAGTTGCACCACAGTTGCATACAACGCCTTGTTCGTCTTTGAGGCAGACGAAGTCATTCATGTCATGACATCTAGTTCACTCTAGTTCACTATATATTGCATGTTTGTAACGCATGTATGCATGTAGAATCTGGTACACACAACGCATTACCTGTAATTTATGTTCGTCACACACCCATATCATGCCATACCAAATTTGGTATACATCCAGTTAACAAAACGGCCGGAAGCGCACAAAGATAGTGTAATGTAAACCATGCCGTACATATGCATGTGATGATTTTCACGTTACCATCTGTCATTCATGTTCGTCATACAGTCACCTCGCGCTTTACCAATTTTTGTGTATATCAAGCTACCGAACCGGCCGCGAGCGCACCATGAGCGTGCGAAGTAAGTGATGCTGTACATGACATGCAAGTCATGAATTTCATGTCACCACCTGTCACTATCGTTCGTCACACAGAAATATCTCGTCATAGCAATTTTGGTATATATGCATTTCATTAAACGACCGCGAGCGCCCCGAGACACTGTCAGGTAAATCATGTTTTACATGGTATGCCTGCCGTGATTTGCACGTTATGACCAGTAACTTATGTTACACTCTTGTCACGCCATATCAATTTGGTGTGTATCAAGCTAGCGAAGCCGCCGCGAGCGCACCATGAGCGTGGCATGTAAGTCATGCCGTACATGTCATTATTTTCATGTTACCACCTGTAGTTTATATTCGTCCTACAGTCATGTTATGCCATACCAAATTTGGTATACATCCCATTACCTAAACGGCCAGGAGAGCACATAGTCGCGGACGGCTAGATAGATAGATAGATAGATAGATAGATAGATAGATAGATAGATAGATAGATAGATAGATAGATAGATAGATAGATAGATAGATAGATAGATAGATAGATAGATAGATAGATGCTATGTTCAATCTCGCAGAAGTTCACTAAGAAATGCTTCGCATTAATGAATGCCGACAGCCGAGCGCGTAAATGCCGCGCAGTTCGCATTTCTTTATCACCTCAGCACGCGTGCGTGCGCGTGTAGGCAAGTGAAAAGTGCTGCTATTTCTTTCCTACTCAGGTAGAGAACAATGGTATGCTTCATTCGGGGCTGCAAAAGCGCACGCAATGCGTAAAACATGCGTTACTCCGCGTGAAATCAACACCGCGTCGCCGCAGCTTCGGCCGCGCTGGACCAAATATGGCGGCGGGCAGGACGGTCGCGGTACTTTTCCCGTTCCAGTGATTTTACCTTTGCCCCCCCCCCCCCCCTGATGGAGAACCCTGCGCACGCCTACGAGGATCATAGAAAAACTGCGCGACAGCTTGCAAAGCTGAAGTGAATGTTCGAGTGCACGTGCATCTATTGCTACATTTTAGGGGTCTCAAACTCACCTCAGATAGCGGGCCAAGTCACGAAATCCTTTTGGGCCGGGATGGTGAAGAAGATGGGAACGGGGGAGGGGGAAAATCATATATGGGTCATTTAGGAGGGGGATTGGTCGTGAGGTTTCAAGAATATTGTCCGTACTGATCTCCAGAATGACTGAAATCTGGACGCCGATTCTCAAATATAGCGGTTTTGTTCAACGGTCTTTTAACACAGGGTGACCGGATGGGGTGACTCACAAAGAAAGTCTTGAGATCACTCTTGAGACCACTGTCATCTGTCACGGCAGATAATGAACATGCTTATTAAGAAAGCAAGAACTATATATATTAGATGAAGACAGTCATGTGCGATACATAATAGAAAAAATGCACAGCAAATTACGTAGGTCTGGATGATGATAAAGCTTGCGAAAAATGCTTGAGCGAAGCATCGCACGGCTAGAAGAGAGCGCAGATAGTTTGATGTTAGCGTTCATCAATGTGACGCTTGTCATTCGACAGTAATTAGATAGTATAAAGAAGATGGAATTATTTTGTACTATTTCCAGCAAATGCGCGACAGAATTATGGCATGGATTCCAAAGCATTGCGGCACATCCTAGCTCATGGCGAACGAATAGTTTATATATATAGCATTAGTGTGACAAAAAAAGGAGACTTGGCGGAGTTAGGATGAAAGTAAACACGCACACGATTAGCATTACAAATAACATAGGAGATGAGTACTACACGTTAGATAGTTGTTGTTGTGAACTCGGAGGTACTCAGTGTTCGAAGACATACTGTCTGATGGTGCGTCATTCAAGTGGTGCATATATAAATGAGAAGTACTTTAGACACACTAAGAGTTTGCATTTTTTACACTAAGTTCCATAAGCTATGTATTACACCACTGTAAAACGGCGTTAAGGACAGATGGCAGCAGAGTGACTTCATCAGGTTTAGTTATTTGACGAAAAAGTACGCGATCATCGGTAATCAAATAAACAAGCTATTACCACAGGGGAAATTGTTTACATAAATGCAGACAAGGAGAGCACAGAGCACTAATCCCAGAGGTACACATGAGTGTACTGTGCATTATTCCTAATTAGTGTCGTTAGCGGAGACAGATTGAGAGTCGTTAGCAAGAAAACGTTCAATCTACTCTAGAAGGCAGGAATCAAGCATCAGTAATCTTAATAGATGAGCATTTAGTAAGAAATTTTGTGATCGGCTTTAGAAGATCTAGAAAAATATAGCCAACTAAGAAAACGTTGTGTACGAATAATTAATTCAGTTCCGCATGAGAACTATTTGTGAAACACACGTTAAGATAGAGGGAACAATGAATCCGAAGACGTTCACGTTGAATATACTTGATGAATTTGGTATGGCGATGACTGTGGTAGCAAGACACTATGAGTGAGGGCTTATATTTTGATTACAGCAGCGCAACTTCGGGAATCTTGCTTTCCTTCCACGTCTCGTGGGAACACCTCGTGCTATGGCAACAACCTCTAACATCTGTAGCACATTTGTTGCATTTTGTGTTTTTAAATACTTGTTTTGTGGGAATGGTGAGAGGAAGAGTGGAAGTGAAGTGATTGCTCTGTCGCCGCAAACACATGCGTTATATAGGCTTTGCGTTCCCCAGAGAAATCTGTCACCCCGAAGACTGTGAGTGATGAAACTACGGAGTGTGTGCAACTACTGTCGCGAAGCGGAGGCCGCGCTGTCTCGCAGTAGCATGATGGAATGGTAGGTTACGCGGTATTGCGACGCGCTGGTCGGCAACCCGTGTGCGGCGCTCTCGTCGCGCAGCAAAGGATGCACCAATGACTGGCTGCGTCTCCTTTGCTCTACGCTCAGTGCTCGCGTTTACTTTCTTATTAGATACTAGACAACGTTGACAGAACGTGCATGTAAATAAAACAAGAAACAGAAAGAAGGACAATAAACAAGAAAACTAACAGAAACCCACTACACTGGACCTGCAGTATACGTAAATCACGAATCCGCGAAAGTACCGCGCGTAGTGGAACGATCGCTTGTCCCCATTTTCTTTTCGCAGTGTAGCGAACTGCATGTACACTGTCGCCCTTTATGAAAGGGAACACGCGAGCGCGTGGCCTGCGCTCTGCGGCGGCTGCCTACAGCGCCATCAAGCGACAACCGAAGAAGGCCTGTCCGCTTCTGGCGTCATCTATTGGCGAACAAAATAACGAGTCACGGCCGTTGGGCAAGCGCTGCCAGATTACGCTCCCGCTCCGGTTTCGCAACGGGCGATGCCGCCAAAAATGGACCTGCTTTCTTTAGCGGTCAGTTGATGGCGCTCTAGGCAGCCGCCGCAAAGCGCAGGCCACGCGCTCTCGTGTTCCCTTTCATAAAGGACGACAGTGTACGTTTGGCCGACCTCCCTGTGCTTACAGTCTTCGTTGCACCGTCCGAGGTAACTCATTAGCGACAGTGTTGTACGGCTGAAAACAAGGTCGTGGATTCGATTGCCGGCAGCCGCGTTGTTATGAAGCCGGGGACGGAATCCCACAAGCGGCGAGTTGTTTTATTAAGGCAAAAGCGTTAGATGCCTGATCGAACGCGAAAATTTACCGGTGTCCCGCGTCGGCGGCGTGAACACGAGTAATGCAAAAAGTCATCATGACATGATGACGTCCCTATATGACGTCACCATAACATCACAGATCGCATAACTTTGTGGCGTCATTATGACGCCATTGTGAAGTCACATGCAGTCATCACATGGAATCGTAGCTTGGTCAACGGTGGACCGAGCACGGAGACAGTGCAAAACTAGGTGAGGTGCCTCCGATCCTGGAGGCAGTGGAAAACCACTTCAGGTGCAAAAAGCTTTCGAAGGGTGGAGGGGCAAGAACAATACATCAACCGAGAAGGAAAAAGATGTCTTTCGCTTTCTAGTCGCCTTAGGTGAGCGCATAAAGGACCCTGTGAGTTTTATAGACATATAGACACTCTCAGCGTGTTTCTGCGCTCGCCGTTGCCGTCACATAAAAGCCACAAAGAAAAATAGTCCTGAAGAAAGTTTTTCCGAAGCCCCCGACCGGAAATTCAAACCTGCGACACGACGCGTAAAACCACTCGGCCACAGGCGTATACACCGTCCAGCACACTAACAGCGAGCTCTTTATATACACCATTTACCGTTGGTGGCACGCAGATCTCTGAGGTGCTTCACTGTCGCAGAGGCTTGTTCTCTATCGCCTGCGAGATAGGGCGCAAAGGGCCATGGGCGCTTTAAAGGGCGTCGCCCTCCCATCTTTCGTCGCGGCGCATGAGGTGGGCTGGGAGCCACCGGCTCCGTATTTTGACCTGGTCGCCTGTGCTCATGCGCTTATCTCTAGAAGGGCGTTCAACAGATGGCTTGAGGCCTTGTACGTGTCGTGCTCTCATCTCAAAGTTTGCGTTGAAGACATAGACTGCAAGAAGGTCACTTTGCTTGCTGCAGCGGCGGCGTTTGCTAAAGGAGTGAGCTGCTAACCTTTATTCGCATAACATTCCTATTCGTACCTATCGCATTCATTGCTTCGTCCTTGCGGCGAAACTGTGACATATTTTTTCGTGTGCTTCACATCCCTTTATGTTTATCTCATAATTATGACACCTCAAATAAACACTACTCTCCCCGTTCTCTTACCTCTTTCTTGCAGGGCTTCATTATCTCTTCGTTCATATGCATTTAGAATGGCTTTTTCTAGAAAGTTCACGGCGCCGTGAAAGTGACCATAGCGAAATTCTCTATTTGATTTTTGGGTTCTCACACAAAGTGAGTTAAACTCGTACTTACGTGATCACGCTAGTTAATGTTAAGGTAAACTACAGGTGCGGCTGCATTGCAGGTATTGCAGGCAATTCTAAATAATAAATATTTCATGATCTATAGTAAGTGCTAGTGCAAAACCCGACAAAATAGCAAAGTTGCAAGTCATCTTCTTTCTTTCTGACCAATTAGCACTCCGCGATCTTCATAAGTCCTTCTTATCTGTTCGAGCTTATTATGCTCTATGGAGCGGTACATTTTTTTCTCCCTGTTAACTTTTGAAATGAAAAATACGGCACCAAGGTGTCTATAAAGTCATTGTTAAGTTGCATAAGCATTGCGCAACAAGTTTCGACCATGAAATACCGTGCGCTGATGGGAGCAGGACGTGAAGTGGCGTTTGCTGCAAGCGGATCTAGCCTTGGAAATAGTGAAGGCATGACCAATTCGTATGTCTCTGTATATGACACCGTGAGGGACGATGTGGTGCCTCTACTGATGATGACAATTGGCTCCGTGCACACCGTTGCTCCTCCGTGCATTCCTTATTTATTTATTTCTTCACATATGTTATACTCCGGTCTCCTTCCTGCAGTACAGGGTAACCAAACTAAGCTGTATTCTGGTTAAACGTCCGTTATTCCCTTTGCTTCTCTCCCTCTCACTTAAAAGAAAGAAAGCGGTCAGTCGCCATCACTCACCGTGCACCCTCAGCGGCGCCGTGTAGTTGACCGTGGCCGCGTTGTTTGAAGCTACGCACGTGTAGCTGCCGTCGTGGCTCGGACTGAGGCTGTCGATGGCCAACGCCACCGAGAAAGGGTCGAGCACGCGGACCTCGATGTCGGGACCGGACTTGATGGGCTGTCCGTCTCGCAGCCACGTGATGCGGACCGGCGGGTCGCCGCGAGCGATGTTGCAGTAGACTCGAGTGCGCATGCCTTCGTGCAGGTTCTCGTCGAAGGCGAATCGCTCGATCAGCGGAGGCACTGAGTTGTGCAGAGAGAATTGCACAGGAAAGGAGGCGAGATCATCGATTAGCCGAGTTGGGAATCATTGATCTTGGATAAAGCGGGGTTAAAGTTCCGCTCCACAAGAAGTGCACGCAAGACCAGACGTGACATCACAGTATGACAGTATGATCAAACATTAAAGACATTAGAAGCGTAAGGCGCATTAGAGGCATTACAGGGAGGACTTGCATCACAAGCATCACAGAGGCGTAACGTAGCGCCTGCAGTTAAAAAAAGTTCCGAGTACGTCGCGAAGGTTCTGTTGGGCTCATGAAAATACTTCCAGAACCTTATTAATATATCCTAGCGAATATCAAACAGAGTTTTTGGCAACTAGCCCCGCCGTACTGCAACGTGGATAATTGGGATGTGGCTTCGGCTCCCATTAATGCTTAGGTATTTTCTGGCTCGCTTCCATCCCATTCGTTTCGATCACTTTTCGGTGTTTTGCGATTAACTCTCATATAATGTTGCAGTAAATTTAATATATGCTTTGTTAGGCTTCATTGTCTGTTGGCTCGACGTGCTTGTGCCTAATAATTATTAGGCTCTTCGATTCATCTTCGAGAACACCAGATTTGGTGTCATACAAAACTAAACAAAAGTAACGCACTTCACCTGTTTACACAGATACAAGCTACCACAAGGGAATTCTAGTACACAATCAGTCATTTTGGTGAAATGAATTTCTTCGGGCCGCTTTCGGCAGATATGTACAGTCAACCGCAAAAGCTTTCGTGCTATGGTTTTAAACGGTAAATGTGACTTCTTTTGGATGGCCAGCGCCACCGAGGAGAGCACGAGAACGCGGGTTTTTTATGTAATAATGACAGATTGGGGTTGTTGGTTCAGCTCATTTTGAAGTGTAAGGCGTGACGACGACAACGGACAAAGGTAGAGTCATAGACACACACAGATGGCCACTTCCAACAGTGTTTATAAATATAGTGCAAAGTGGCGCTCTGCACGGGTTTTCATGTGCTAAAAAATGAAGAAGTTAACACTAGCCGCGTAAAGCTTAAGAAGCAGAGATGCCGGTCGACCTTAGAGGTCGGGCGAATTTCGCATAGTCCGCTTGCTTGCCGCGTCCGCCTCGCGCTCTCGCTGAGCATAGTCCGGATTCGCTCGTCGTTGGCGCTTCGTAGCCGTTTCATGGGTCACGTAGGCGGGATCCAATCGCCGTTGACGATTACACTCTCCATCCACAGCACGCCGAGACTCCCGGTAAGCGGCTTCTTCTGTCAAGATATGGCTGCAGACTACTTAAACACGGCCGAGCACACCTACACTTACAGGAGCTACGTATACGTGGTTCGTAAGCGACAGAGCTGACGTCAAACCTGCTGTGACGTGGCTATGCTAGCTACGTCACGGCTATGCATTGGCCAGGCCCGTAGCCGTGGGCCCTAAAATTTTGGTAAAGCAGGTGTTTTTACCAAAAATAAATAATGAAAATAGGTGTTTCTCTTAAATACTCAAGGTTTTCAGCAGATGCCCCCCCCCCCCCCCCCCCGGAAAAAATTCTTGGCTACGGGCCTGGCATTGGCTATGCTAGCTACGACACAGCTATGCATAGGCATAGGTGTGCGCACGGAGGGGCGGCCGCCCGCCCTAGTCACCTAAGAGGGGAGCGCAAAGTCTGCCCCATACATTGACTTAACAGGGAGGGCCCCCACTGAAGGAGAACCCTGCACATGCCTATGTGCATAGGCCATACGCGGTTATGTTAAGCGACGCCGCCCATGCGCAGACCCATGCGTCACACCAGTTGCGGCGCGCGGTCATGTAAGGCTATGCTGACGTCATACCAGCTGTGGTGGAGCTCGGCGCAGCGACTGCGAACTGTCCGCAGCTCCTCGGCCCACGCCCGGCTAGGCGAGATTAATTCCAGGTTGTGCGCAGCTTTGCTTGGTAGTTGCTAGGCAACGGCGCGGAGGGCTTTTTGCGGACGGGCGGACGTTTTACCTCGAGTTCTAACGGCTTCGCTGTTAAAATTAAACGTATGGGGTAAGACGTCACTGGAATTCATGTTTTCCACAAATACCGTGTCCCGTAAAGATTTCTGACTGACTACATAAAGACGTATTACGCAGCAGCCCTGTTGAATCACAACGTAAACGTACTCGTATACTACTGTCTAACTAAGGACGCTGTGGGGTATCAGAAACGCGCACATTTCGAGCAAATTGTGCTCCAACAAGTTTTCTTTGGCAACGTCCTCCGAGCTCTCTACACAGTTGTGGCCAACCCTTATGCAATAGGTTCTCCACACCAATGAGCGCCTGTATCTGATTGGAGTAGAAATACTCTTTTAGGTCAAGCTAATTGTGTACTCTGGAAGTGAATAGCCAGACATTTGTGAATGCCTGCAGTTAATCGCACGGTGCCATTTTTCTCTCAGGTATATAAGTAAAACCTCGATGATACGAATCTCGCGGGGTTTCCAAAAATATTCGCGTCATCCGAAATTCGTATCACCAGAAAACATGAGAAATTAGTATGCGAAAATAAAGTTGGCATACGTTTTCATTTAGTGTTTCTCAGGGCCGCAGCGACGTCATGAACAGTTCTGAATAACTGCCAGTAACGTTTTTAGACGTACGATCCTACTTGTACTCGTAAATATACGGTGCATGCGCGCGTGTGTAATTAATGAACTAGATGTATTGTGCCCCGTGACCCCTAGTAGCCCCTTCCCAATCTTACTATGCTTTTCTGCATGACAGCATAGTACTGCGGCCAAAGTGACTTAAGAAGCGCTTTGCACACGATAGATAGAGGTCAAGCTCCTTCGCCAAGACCATCCGCTTCGTCTCTTGGGTCCTTCGTCCGCGTTTCATGGGACTTCATGACGGACCCGCAGCCCAAGTTTGAGTCTTGTTTCATAAAACGTCTGATTGCGGGGACTTACGTGGCAGGCACGTGTTAACACAGTACAAAGACGCTGCTGCCTCGAGCACAGGAGCACGCGTCAACGCGTCGAAAAAAAAAAGCGTGACGTCAACGTAATCTGTAATCTAAACGCGAAGGCGCATAAAGGCCTCCAAAATTCGCGCGCCCTATCTCGGAGGCAACGACGCACCGTTGATGGTAGCGCAGCGCGCGTGACTGCCGCGTCTTCCGTGAACGCGCGGCCAGCACCTGTTCGTACCTTTGCTCTAGCGTACGTTCGTATCAAACGTCGCGGGGCGCAAATCGGTTCGCAACAACCGTACTCCAATCCATTGCGGGCTAATGGGCCTTGGCCGGGACCACAGGAAAATTCGTATCACCCCGAAATTCGTATGCGCCGTGATCGTATCGCCGAGGTTTTACTGTACACCAGTTTCACAAGGAGGCTGCATTTTTAAAGCACTTCACTGCCGCATCGCGGTCTAGCGTCTGCGATGTATCGCCGCCCTTCCGGTGTGTGGGGTTCCACGGCGGTGTATGTAGCGTATACGCTCACTTCACAAGGTATTGTTGTTCTTCGCGGTACACAGGCAAAACACTGCAACGTTTCGTGAGTGTAAAGGCGCTGGTAAGTAATCGCTAAGCTGTCAGCTTCAAGATGGCTGAAACAGCAAGCAGCGGCGGCCCACGAGACGTTCCCGCAGCAGCGCCGACGATGAGTAGAATGCCAATTCAGTTCTTAAGCAGCATGTGTAAATTGGTAATTGCTTTGTATGGTTTGTTATAGCTGGCCATGTGGGGTTCTTGGAATATACACGATAAAAGAGCGTTGACTTTTAGGACAACGCTCGAAGTAATCGCTGAAACGCAAACGGAGACGAGCGAACACGTAGGCCATTATCCGGCTGCGCGCTAGGTGCGCGCATTAGTGTTTAAGGTGACTCTCGGGTTTCCGTGCCATGATTATTCAAGTTCAACTTAACTCTAATCCCTAACAGACCATTTGGTTCCGCTTGGCACGTAGCAATACAATGTTCATGGAGCGACAGGAGCACAAACACCGATGCCTGTGTTGATTCGCGTCGCCGTCGTAGTCAAAAGCTTGAGGCCTCTTATCGTTGCACAGGATAAGAAACAGATGTACGACGTGTGAGCTGAAAATTCGGCGTAGAAACTACGAGATGATAAAATGGAAATAAGCCTGTTGCACATCTGGAAGCACGGCATGCCGTAATTTCGTTTCGGCGCGAGCCGCCGCCGCTAGCGATACGCCGAAAGGGCGCCCGTTTTTAGCAACATTATCGTCAGTTTCTTTCTGGCTAGTACTTAAGAAGCGTTACAACGAGCGCACGTGTTCAGGTTACGACCTGGCTTTAACGAACGTGGGCTCGATTATTCACGACACCCAGGTTGCCGCGCGAAAAAGAAAAGAAATGTGCGGTTGTCATAACGCTACCCCAGTTATTGTCACAAAATTTACAAGTCGAGAAAGAACGCGCTCTCGACGAAACGTTAGAGACGCGTACCTGCGCCGAAGAACACATGTCATGAGGGCCTTTCTGGCATGTAGATTTGAAAGTGCTAATTCGATAATCTCGAAATTGCACGCCTTAGGATGGAACATTTTCTAGCCGCAAGCATTGTAAATCATGTGCTGAAGCATAGAAATCAGAGAGGCTGATATTATGAGAGAACAACTCTTGGCCAAACATTCCGTGTATCATTCGTCAGCCTTGACATTGGTTCTCTTTGATGCAGATGATAAAGTGTACCAGCACCGAAGCACAATCACAAGCTGGTGTGATGACTTGAAAAAATGGCCATAAGTGCGGACTCCACATATAATATACTATTTGTCGAAGAAGAAGACGTGCGCCCTAAGAGAAGCGAAGTCATTTAAAAGCATGGTGCACTTCGCATGCCTCGGCTGCAGTCTTTTACGCTTCCGTAGCTGTTGCCGCAGCCAAACACAGCGCAGTGGTAGCGTGTCGACCAGTTCTCGTCCGACATTTCTATTTTAGGCAGCACAATTGCTTCAGCGCGTCGAAAAATGGAAACACACCCGACTTCTCACTCGCCACGCCGTGCGAAACGCGGGAATCCGCACACACCAGCGGCAGCAGTCGGACGGTCGGACACGCGGTGGAGAGAGAGAGAACGGTGAAAATGCACCGGTTCGAGGCTACGCTCCTCCTCTCGTGAAAAAGGTCTATAGAGTCAGTGTTTCGACTGGAAGGCATCACACGAATAAGAGCGTTCGTTGCTCGCCTTCAACATGAGCATATATAGTGTGAGATACCTCGTTAATTTCTTTTCCATGAAATGCTTTCTTTTTCTTGATTTGCATAACTAGACAGTAATAATAGTCAGCAGTATTGAAAAAAATCGACTCCTTACATTTCAGAGATCTCGGCTTACGAAGCGAAGTGTGCTCGCTAAATTAATTCTCGGCAATGCGCGCTGCTCGGACACTCTCTTTTAGCCAGCCTGTATGTGGGAGCTTAGTTTGCCCGCTCTTCTCGGCTTCACGAAATCGACGCTGTTCCGCGCTAAATTAGCGCCGCTGCAGCGCAGCGTAAACACAATCGCCGGCGAAATAGCCACTCACACGAAAAGTCGGGATCTCATTTCGTTAGAGCACTCCGCACAGCGCCGGGGAGTTAGAACAGCTCCCTGCCACTGGGACTCCACAATCCCTGTCTGATCTTTTGAATCCAATTTCAGCCTACGCACTCGAGTATTGGCTTAGCGGAAACAGCATGCCAATGCATGCATTGGGACAATGCGCCGCCTGCCATTCCATTTGGGTTCATTTCACCCTCCGGAATCGCAGAATGAAGCTGTTTGCAGAGACGTCTATTGTTACAATGTGACGACGTCTTTTTTGTAGTAGGTTAATAGCGTTTGGCGCCTTGACAACGGCAGAACCCATTCTTCTGAGGTATTAAGAGCGCGTGCTTTCGTGCTAGGGGTTCGAAAATAATGTAAAACCCCACAAAAGAACACTTATAAAGCGAAATGAACGCTTTACGACAACTTCGTATTGAGGATACTTGTAAGTTTTCTGACGAAAACCTGTTGATGAAATGACAAGGTCATACAGGGGTGCAGAAATTGTTCGGAGTTACCACGATGGCTGAATAATGCTTTGCGCTTTTAATTTAGTGGGTCTTCTTTGTGTAAGCGCCTACACGTAGCGAAAAGGGCGAAAGCTGTGGTTGTGAATGCCTCAGACACAAACTTGTGGAATACTCAATGGAAATAATTGTCTACGTGTATAATAAATATGAATGCTGAGTTACGCTCAACCGCTATGAAGAGCTCAGTGATAACGTGGGAACTTTTTTAAGTCGTGAAAACTACTGAATATCGCAATTTCTTTAAACAGCCGGCAACAGCTCGCTTAGCTAGGCTGAAATTATGCTTTAAAAACGTAATTTTTAGTGCATATGCCTTTTCATAGAGCGGAGGAAAGTTTAGCGAGAGAACATGAAGAAAATTATGCTATTGCTGGCCGTGGCTAGCAGGGGCGTAGCCAGAAATTTTTTCGGGGACGGGGGCTCTTCTATACGTCATGGTTCATGCATGTTTTTGTATGTGTGCTTGTATGTATACGCAAGCAACACTGAAAAATTTCGGGGGTGGGGGAGTTTCAACCCCCCCCCCCCCTCCTTGGCTACGCTCCTGGTGGCTAGTGAGCCGTACGGTTTCCACTGTAGGCGTACCACGCTTTTAAAAGCAAACATTGAAATTTTTTTAACGCGACTCATGATACGCAAATGCTTTGTACAGATTGGTTATTAACTCTGGCCACCGTCGAGTGACACTTTACACAAGACAGAGGGTCTCAACTCAAGTTCAGTGAAAATGCAGCAGCACAGGCCGAGTTAACGTATCTAGGTACTCAATTCACAGGATACTTTCAGCGCAGACATACCGTCAGATCGTTCACCGTAATGAAGTGACGTAACCTTCGCGAATCACTAAATTTAGTCGCATGTAACTAAACTGTGCACAGCTCATCTACTGAGCCAGTTGTCGCAACAGCGTACGGTGTTACGACAACTGGCTCCTTAACAGAATACCGTCGTAACTTTTACAGAATATCATCGTAAGGTTATTTTGTAAACATCCAATGCAGAATTGCAAATCATTTGGCTGAAACAGTGTTGCTCAACAACTACTGCCCATTTTTCAATTCGCTTTGTTGTTATTGACTATAGCGCCTACCTTTAACGGCGACGTGCAGGCTGGCACTGGCTTTCTGTCCTTCGTCGTTCGTCGCCACGCAGGTGTACTTTCCTGCATCCTGGACAGT
This sequence comes from Rhipicephalus sanguineus, assembly GCF_013339695.2. Taxonomy (NCBI): domain Eukaryota; kingdom Metazoa; phylum Arthropoda; class Arachnida; order Ixodida; family Ixodidae; genus Rhipicephalus; species Rhipicephalus sanguineus. Next base: position 148,435,880 of record NC_051180.1, read on the forward strand.
GGTGGCCAGAACCAGCAGGGTGCCGTTGGCAAACACCTTCTGACGGTGGTGGAAGGGTACCTTACGCCCGTCTGAAATAAACACAAAGGGACACTTTGCTTAGAGAGATACGTCAGAACGCTAACCGCGGGACACGTTGTAGGAGTAATTGGCTAAGCATGGTGAAGGACAAGCTATTGTATATTCTCAGTAGAGAGGGAGAAGAGAAATAGAGGGGGGGGGATAAGGAAACCAGTAAGAGAACCGGCAGAAGAAACACTACAGTGTCAGTACCGTAACAGCCTCATAGGCACGCGAAATGGAAGAAAGTGTGGTTCTTCCTCCTACTCTATTCCGTTCAATGCAAAAAAAAAATCGATGTCGCTTTTAGTCGTTCACATGCGCGTGACACACCCGAACAATAAGATGTAATCTTCAATATTACGCGATATGAACTTGTGGCAAGCCTACTGAACACGTGGACTCATGAAGAATACATCAGTATGTATTCGCCAGTCTTCGCGGAAGCGCTATGTAGATTACTTGTCACTGGCAGGCAGCTCCTTTCTATACGCGCTTTTCTAATACTTCGACATGATTATGAATGTCGCATTTTACGTGTATACCGGGCGCCAAAGTTCACGGCCGGTGCACGAAACAGAAGCAGCGTAACCGATCCTCTTTTCCTGCCTCTGAGTGAATCGGAACACAGGCGGAGCTTACTCGGACTGCGTCTCATGCACGGCAGCAGGATAAGAAGCACCCACAAACGTTCGAAGTCGGGAGCAAATATACGGCCGTGTACACATGAAGGAGACGCCCCACTGCAAGCGGGACCGAGCTTTAACTAAGACGAACCCAGACACTTTCTTCGATATTCTTCTCCTCCTTCCCAACCTTTGTGCATCGTCGTCTCTCCTCTTCCTCCGTGACCTTTTCAACAGCCTCTATTCCCCCACGCGACTGAACCCGCTTCCCGATGCGAAGGGAAAGCCTGCGTGCTTGGATTTGCCTCGCACTTTTCTCTCATCGGATGCGGATCACGTTTAGGTGCTTCTGAATCGAGACGGCGGAACGGCGCGCCCAGGTTCATTTCGCTCCTTATTTGTCTCTTTATCTTTTTGTCTTGTTTTGTCTCGGTATCGGTGGGGAGGGCGGAGCCCTTCCTACTGCCCTCTCCCCATGCGCCCCTAAAGCTAACCTGATGGTGCGGGGCCTCTTTCTTCGCCCCTATTGATTTCCAAAGGGAGCTGCCAATTAGGGAAGCCCACATTTTCAGTTTTTATGAGAGCGGCGCCCTTAATCTCGCAGTCCCTGCCCCGAAAGCAGTCCCCCCCCCCTTTCTCCTCCCTCTCAGCAATTGCTGGGGGAACGTAGTGAGAGAAAACTTCCGGGGCGCCATCTTCCAATTTCGCACTGTTACCGCTCCCGAGACCCGCAACGTACGAAGGCATCTAGCACACCTCTCCTTTATTTTCTTTCTCTCTCGAAAACAATGCGATATCACAGTGAAAATAAAGACGAGAAAGCTAATAAAACTGTCGCGATGCAAACTGAGGTGGGAGCGCGGGGGAATACACGAGTGGCTGCAGAAACGGGAGGCGCCGGCAGCGCTTCTTCATTTGGCGACACCGCGACTTCGTTCCGCTGCCCTAAAGCCCCATACCCTCCCCCTTTCCCCCGCCCCTCCTCCTCTTCGTGATACAGCGCTGTTATGCTGCATGTCGAAGTAAATTTGTAAACGGGGGTAACGTGTCTTTCCAACGACTCTGTCGCAGGCGCCGCCGTTCTCTTCGCGCTTCTGCTTCTTATATTGAGCGATCCTTGTTAGCCTCCGGCGTCATCGTTGGTTTTGATTTCAATTTCTCTCTCAAAGAGAGCCGAGTGCGCCAAATCAAGTTTATTAGTGCTGCTGCGCAGCTAGTAGTACGACACACCCACCTTGCTAGCTAGCTTTTGTATTTCTCGTAATCTTTCGGTGTTAGTGAGTTGCTCGACGAAAGAGAAAGAAAAGTATAAGAGGAACATTTTCCGTCGCATTGGATTGTTTCAATCTTCTTTCTTTGTACCTTCTTTACTTCGCTATTTCTTCTTTCGATGGGAGGGGAGGGGGGCGGGCTGTAACTTTCCTGAGTGAGGTTTAATTTTCGAGCAGTTTCTGGATTAAAGTAAGTGGTCCGTTCACCCTTCCTTACTTCCCGTCGGTAGCAAATGGCGGGCGAAAATTTAATCTGCGCCGGTAATAGGAGTTTGATGCTCGGCTCCTACACACGATAAGAAGGAACACTCGGAAGAAATGTTCCTTTCGTGTATCCGTGTAATAGAATGAACGCTTCCTGGAGATGTGCGGAGGTGAAGACGGCTGAGACGCGGCTTACGCGTGTGAGTATGCGAACTTCATTTTCGTGCGCTTTGAGAGATCGGTATTGAAACTAGCAGAATTTAATCGACTTAGGTGAGTAAGTGGAGTTGAGCAGTGAAAGTACAGTGGACACCAGGTTTCGTGCCCCCTTGTCCTTCCTTCCTTCCTTACTTCCTATTCTCTTCTTCCTCTTCTTTCTTTCGTTTCTTTCTTTGTTCCTTTTTCTTTCTTTTCTTTCTTTCTTTCTTTCTTTCTTTCTTTCTTTCTTTCTTTCTTTT
>NC_051180.1:148438598-148441098 GCF_013339695.2 Rhipicephalus sanguineus
TGCGCCAAATCAGTTTATTACGCTCGCTACGCAGCTAGTATGTACGACCCCCACCTCGTTACTAGCTAGGTTTTGTATTTCTCGTAATCTTCGGTGTTAGTAAGTTGTTCGACAAGCACACGTAAAACGAAGGAGAACGAAAAAGTATAAGAGGAGCATTTTCCGTCGCATTGGATTGTTTCAATCTTCTTCCCTTTGTACCTTCTTTGCTTCGCTATTTCTTCTTTCGTTGGGAGAAGAGGGGGGCGGGCTACAACTTTCCTGAGTGAGGTTTAATTTTCGAGCAGTCTCTGGATTAAAGTAAGTTGTCTGTTCACACTTCCTTACTTCCTGTTGGTACCAAATGGCGGCCGTAAATTTAATCTGCCCCGGTAATCGGAGTTTGATACTCGCCTCCTACACAAGATAAGAAAGAAGGAACTCTCGGAGGAAATGTTTCTTTCGTGTACCCGTGTAATATAATCAACGCTTCGTCGAGATGTGCGGAGTTGAAGACGTGTGAGAGGCGGCTTACGCGTGGGAGTATGCGAGCTTGATTTTCGTGCGCTTTGACAGATCGGTATTCAAACTAGCCGAATTTAATCGACTTAGGTGAGTAAGTGGATTTGAGCAGTGAAAGTAACAGTGGACACCAGGTTTTGTGTCACTTCTTTCTTTCTTTCTTTCTTTCTTTCTTTCTTTCTTTCTTTCCTTTCTTCTTTTCTTTCTTCCTTTCTTCTTTCTTTCTTTCTTCTTTCTGTTCTTTCTTTCTTTCTTTTATCTCTTTCTTTCTCTTTCTTCTTTTTTTCTTTCCTTTCTTTCTTCTTTGCATACAGGATTTCCTAAAAATAAAAAAAAATTGACAGCGAGATTTTTACGCAATCATTTACAGCGCTGTAAAAATTTCAAACTTCAAAAAATTTGGACGTGGAGGAGTCCTAATGGCGAAACTAAAAATGAAATAGACTTCATAATGTGCGGCCACCCGGCATTGTACAGGATGTGGAAGTAGTTAACAGATTCAGATGCAGTGACCATAGAATGTAAGATCTAGAATTCAACTTGACGTGAGGAAGAACGGCAGAAACTGATACGCAAGAAGCCGATTAATGAACTAGCTCTGAGGAGGGAAAGTTCAGGAATTCAGAGTTTCACTTCAGAATAGGTACGCGGCTTTAACCGAGGAAACTGACCTTAGCGTTGACGTAATAAATGATAATCTGACTAGTATCATCAAGGAGTGTGCAGTGGAAGTCGGGGGTACAGTCGTTAGACAGGACACTGGTAAGCTATCCAAGAGACGAAAAAACCTCATTAAAAAACGTCAAGCTATGAAAGCCTCAAATGCAACAGACAAAATAGAGCTGGCGGAGCTTTCGAAGTTAATCAATAGGCGTAAAGTAGCCGACATAAGAAAGTATAACATGGAGAGAATTGAGCATGCTCTAAAGAACGGAAGAAGCCTCAAAGCTATGAAGACAAAACTGAGCATAGGCAAAAATCAGATGTATGCAATAAGGGACAAGGAAGGCAAGGTCACAAACAATATGGATAGAATAGTTGAGGTAGCGGAAGAGTTCTACAGGGATCTGTACAGCAGCCGAGGCATTCAGGATGATAACGTAAGGAGGAGTAATAGCGCAGAGGAATATGACATCCCACCAGTATTGACAGGAGAAGTAAAGAAAGCCCTAAAGGGAATGCAAAGAGGCAAAGCAGCTGGTGAGGATCAGGTAACATCAGACCTGTTGAAAGACGGTGGAGAGATTATGTTAGAGAAACTGGCCACCCTGTATACGAAGTGCCTCTCGACGGGGAGGATACCAGAATCTTGGAAGAATGCCAACATCATCTTGATCCATAAGAAGGGGGACGTCAAGGACCTGAAAAATTACAGGCCCATAAGCTTACTGTCCGTTGTCTACAAGCTATTACAAAAGTAATTGCTAACAGAATTAATACGACATTAGAGTTCAATCAACCAAGGGACCAGGCAGGATTTCGTACAGGATTCTCAACAATAGACCATATTCATACTATCAATCAGGTGATAGAGAAATGCGCGGAATACAACCAAACCCCTATACATAGCCTTCATAGATTACGAGAAGGCATTTGATTCGGTGGAGACATCAGCAGTCATGCAGGCACTGCGGAATCAAGGCATCGACGAAGCCTATATAAACATAATGGAAGAAATCTACAGCGGATCCACAGCCACTATAGTCCTCCATAAAGAAAGCGACAGAATCCCAATAAAGAAGGGCGTACGGCAGGGAGACACGATCTCTCCAATGTTATTCACCGCGTGTTTACAGGAGGTTTTCAGGGCCCTAGATTGGGAAGAGTTAGGGATAAGAGTTAATGGAGAGTATCTCAGTAACCTACGATTCGCTGACGACATTGCATTGATGAGTAACGCGGGAGACGAATTGCAGCTCATGATTACTGAACTGGATACGGAAAGTAGAAGAGTAGGTCTGAAAATTAATATGCATAAAACTAAAGTATAATGTGGAAC